>NW_007733143.1:9494-13691 GCF_000696425.1 Galeopterus variegatus | reverse complement strand
AAGCATCCCTTTAATTAAAAAGCAATTTTAATGTATGTAACCAAAGTTGTTTACCCTGCCAGCTTTTTCTAATATGTTAGTAATTCCAAATTTATTCATCTAAAGTGGAAATTATCATTACATTTAATGAAATCAAATTAGATTTTTGGGCTTGAAAAGCTCAAAATAAATGAAAGCATTTCTAAGTATTAAGAGAGTAAGGGCTCTTAAGAATGAAATGTATGTTTTTTCCTGATATCTAATGTTTTCAACTGAAGTGCAATTCTCCCTCTATCTCACCTTTAGGGAATCAAAAATGAGAGCACGACAAGGAAGAAAAGTGTGATAGTGTAGTTTGTTTGCTCCTGAAAACATATTAAGTTTTGAGAGAAAACAAGATTCAAAATAATTGAAAAATGCTCATTTTCAATCGGTCTTGTTTCTATGGATGGAAGTTACTGTTGACAAAGTAAAATGTAAAATTAACAAATGTGATGTACTTTTAAAATGTACTTTTTACCTATATATCACTAAGTATTTTATATCGGTAATGTCCTGCCCCCCACTGCCTCTGCCCCCACACAATGGTTGTACAAAACCAGTTTTCCAAAAATGTACCATGGATAGAATTAGAAATAAATTCCATGATCAAGGAGCATAGTTTTTGAAAGCCTTTGCTCCAAGGAACAAAGTTATGTTTTGGACTGATGAGCCTGCTGTTGCTGATATTAGTAAATGACTATTAGCATGTATTTGACATTATTACAGATTGCTGGTGTGTTAATCATCAGAGGAGGATAATCTTTCCTTTTATTTGTTTTTGTTCTTAATTTAGTTTCTTCTCCCTGGGAGTAACTGTGTACATGTACTGCTGCTTCTCATCTTAACTGAAACATGATAATTCTCAGACGGGCTTAATTTGACTCTTTATATGAAGTTGGCTTCACTTTTTCCAAATGATTAAGATTACCCCCAGTTCATTAAACAAATAAATACTATAACTACAGTTCTAACACTTGACAACTAGAACCCATTTTATTAATCTTCTTCATCCTACTACAATTCCATTAAATTGGCCTCCCTGTGCTAATGTAGGCTATGGCTATACAAAACAAAACCATATATTTTTTAAGCCCCATGGCAATTTGGATACTGACAAAATTAATTTGCTTTCTCTGGTTAAATATAACATAAAAGTGGTTTTCAAGAAGAGTGCTATTCTTTCTCATTCTGGAAGTGTCTAATACATTATGGAAAAAAAATTGTCAACTAAGCACTAAAACTTTCTTCGTTTAATCTACTTTAATGAAATTGTTAGAACAAATTAAATCAGGAAGATAAATACTGGGCATGATATTTACAAGCCATAATTATTAGTATTTCATTTATTAAAATGCCATCATTATTTCAAAGATGAGAGAATTAACAAGGAAAATAAAAGCTATCTGGTGAAAATTTGTTTTATTTAATATAAAAACTGTTATAATAGCATTAGCTTCCATCATCTTACACAACTATTTGCATGATTTATCAGCATATTCTTTCCAAGTGAAAACAAAAGAGCATGCTTGATTTAGATTGAAGATGCATAGAGGCATTAGTGTCACCTCAAGGTGTCTTGGGTCCCACAGGCATGGCTTTCCTGTCAACATTAGCCCCACAATTGGATCAATGTATCCCTGGGTCTTCTCTTTATTCTCAAGAAACAGAAAATCAATTTTGCTTTTGAGCTAAGGAAACTCCCAAGGGATTGCTGTTAAAAAAAACAAACAAACAAAATACCCTTGGGCTAATAAATTTTCAGAATATTGTGTCTCATTTTTTCTATGTATTTTCTTTTGAGAGATGACTACTGGACCTTCTTATTTTACCCCCCATGTTTCTTAAGTTCTTTATTCTCATCTTCCGGGCCACTTCATTACATTCTGGGTAATTTCTTTCAGGGGTTCTTCATTTCATCAGATTTCCACCTTTAGCATTCTCTAAAATGCCACTTAACATGTCTATCACTCATTTTAATAAACAAAGCCATGTTAACCCATTTTCAAGTGCATTTTCTCTCTGTCCCCATTATCTTCTAAGTTAAGCACTATCTTTAAACTTTACTGTATACCTAAAAAATATATATACCTAAAAGGAAAATATGTATTGCTGATTTATTTACTAATATTTTGTTTAGGTTTTTTATATCTATGTGCAAAATGAAATTGGCTTGTAAATGTCCTTTTTCGTTTTGTCTTTGAATGAATTCTGTACCAGAGTGGGAAATCTCACATTTGGAAGAATGTAATATCTTTCTTGAGTGTGAACACTTTTATAAGTCTAGGGTTGCTTGGATTTTCAATAAGTAAACAAATACAAATAGCTATCACTGAGAAAAAAGAGTATTACTAGTATCCAGAACTCTGCCATACCCCATTCCTAGATCTCATTTCCCTTTTCCTCAAAAATAACCACTATTCTGACCTAAAACAACGTAGATTAGTTGTGGCTTTTTTTTTTTTTTTTTTAAAGCTTCATATGAATTAGCTATGTAGTACTGGTATTTTAATACTCAACATTAATCTTGTAATACTTATTCATGTTGTGTTTAACAACAGTTTCCTTTAAGAGCTCAATAAAAATGCATTGTATAGGTATGCCACAACTTACTGTCTACTCTACTAGAGATGAGCACTTGGGTTGTTCCATTTTGTGACTACTACGAATAATGCTGCTATAAATAACCTTGTACATACCTTTTGTGTGCACGTATTCTTCTGTTGTGTATGTATAGGGAAAAACTGCTGGATCATAGATTCTGCCAAATGATTTTCTGAAGTGGTTGAACGTATTTTCAAATACAATGGACAAATTTCAAGTTCTAATTCATTATATTTAGTAGTGTTTTACTCATGTTTTCCATTTCTTCACATGTTCAAATGAACAGGGTTTTTTGGAGGTTGATATTTTTTGTAAGTTTTCAAACTGCTAACATAAATATCTTCATTTTATACTTTTTTTAGATTTCTTTTTCCTTCCTCTTAATCCATTATTCCTGGGGCCTGTTTGTTTTATTAGTCTTTTCAAATAATCAGTATTTGGTTTTGTTGATACCATTTTCATTTTATGTTCTTTTTCATTAATGTCTGTTCATAGTTTGTATTGTTTCTTCTCTTTTACTTTCTTTATTTTAATTCCGTTGTTTGCTTTTGGCTTCTTTGTTGAACACTTCTTAAAATCAGCTTTATTAAGGTATAATCGATCTACAATAAATTGCACATACTAAAAGTACAAGTAAACAATATTATACTTTAAAAATAATAAACCTTTCATTTTAGAATGGATTTAGAGTTACAGAAAAGTTGCACATACAGTACAGAGAATTTCCATATTCCAGAGGTAAATTCACACCCAGTTTTCTCTATTATTTACATCTCACACTGGTATTGTACATTTGTCACAACTAATAAACTAATAATAAAGTCCACACTTTATTCAGATTTCCTTAGTTTTTATCTAGTTCCCTTTTTCTATTCCAGGGTCCTATCCAGGATACCATGATACATTTATACTTCACATCTCCTTAGGCTGCCTTGACTGTGACAATCAGTCACACTACTGTTTTTGAGGACTGGTAGAATTTTGAGAAGTATCAGTCAGGTATTCAGTACAATGTTCCTCAATTGTGATTTGTCTGATGTTTTTCCATGATTAAACTGAGGTTATATGTTTTGGGGAGGAAGAGCACAGAGGTAAAGTACCATTCTCATCACATCATGTAAGGCACATACTATCAACATGACTTAGCCACAGTTCGTATTAACCTTAATCACCTGGCTGAGGTAAAGCTTGTCATATTTCCCCACTATAAAGTTACTGTTACTCTTTTTTCCTCTCTTTTTATATTGTACCATTTCGAAGGAAGTCACTATGCACAGACCACACTGAAAGAACAGAAATTTGTATTCTACCTTGTATACCACTTTCTTTTAACCCGTTTATTTTAGCTTTGGCTATTAGGGTCTCTTTCGTTTGGCTCTTGTGTCCCTTTCACTTACTGCCATCAGCGTGTGTGTGTGTGTGTGTGTGTGTGTGTGTGTGTGTGTGTGTGTGTGTGTGTGTAGAACTTTCCTATTCTCTGGAACTACAAGATGCTCCATACAGGATCATCTTGCAAATATTTTACCCTAATTATAGAATCAACCATTTCACCCAGAATCCCTGACTCTTCTTATT
>NW_007733143.1:5947-8732 GCF_000696425.1 Galeopterus variegatus | reverse complement strand
CCTTTTTGCCAGTTACCTAGCTCATAGACCTGCATGTGAAGGGTTTGTGAATGGGCTTGAGAGGTCTATGAGCTTCAGACCCTAGCCCTGGATCTACAATTGGCGTTTTCAGCAGTATTACACCACAAATTGGCATAGACTACAACAGGATTCTGATCAGGTACAGGAGCCGAAAGCCCTTAGAAGAAGGAGGAAATGTGGCTACTTGTTATATGCTCTGCCCTATGGCCACTTTCCTGTTGACCAGGATCTAGTTGCTGCTCGCTATAATGCAAGGCAGCCTAGACCAGGCACTGAAGTGGAAAGCTCCTTGGGAGGAGGAGGAAATGTGGCTGTCCTTGATCATGTGGTACCCAGTGGCCACTTTCCTGCTGACCATAGCCTGGCTTTTGCTCACTCTGCTACAAACTGATCAAGATTTGAAGAAGAAAGAAGAGTTGTTGGAAGTGTGGATAGATGTCCTGGAGGATGATGTGCAGCAACTGGCCACTCCTGCTTCTCACATCAGGGAAGATGACGAACCCAGTGTTGAGTTGGGGGAGACTGTCTGTCCCCAGGCATGACCTGTTGTGCATCAGAAAGTGAAATGCGAGCAGCCTATGGGGCCAGGCGGACAACCACTGGGCAATCCACAGGGGACCCAATTTACCACCTACGTCCTGTGTACCCAGGTTGAGTTAGTTGACTTGGGGAGACAGTCTTGGCAGAAACAGGGGGAGCCCCTGGCTGCATGGCTGCTGCAGTTATTGGACCTAGGGCTGGATGGTGTGATGTGCTCTGGTGAGGAGACAGAGAAGTTGGCCTCCATCACCATACACCCATCCCTGAGGCAGCGGCTACAGAATAGCCGCAGATATGCACAAGGGCCAGGTAATCACTCTTTAATGGAATGGGTGAGTGCAGCTGCCCAAACCATGTGGGCAAATGCTGGAGAACTGCCCAAGATTGTTAGTAAATGGCAAACATATGCTGAGTTATTTCAAATCATTCGAGAGCTGGGGATGTGGCAGTCCATGTTTAATGTGAACACCCATGACCCGGATGATGAAAAATTTACAGGCAGCATGAGAGACATACTGCTGAAAAATGCCCCATCAATGTCTTTTGGGTCACTGATGGCCATACTGGACCCACACATTGGTCATCCTATATGTGAGGTAAAGACCATGATAACCAGCTTGGGTGAAGTAGAGGATAGGAGACAAGCAAACGGGGTCCAAAAGGTGGCTAAGACCAAACCCCCAAGAGATGCTCGGGATTTTATCCCAAAGGGACCAAACAAGACTAGCCATAAGCAGATGTGGCTTGACTTGCTTGCAGCAGGGGTTGATAAAAAAAAAAATTGAAAAGCAGCAAAATGCAGTTCTGTTTGCCTTGTGGCAGCAATTGCGCCCTGAACAGCATTTTACTAAAAGTCCAGAAACTGGTAGCAAGGTACATTCATTGGATTTAAAAGATTTTTTGGTTGCTCCCAGGGAGGCAGATGAAATGTTCCATTTCCATTAGGGAGCAGGCCAAGGTGCTCATCTTTTGGGGACAGTGAGGACCTGAGGCTTCATGTTGAATTGGCAATGGTGAAGCTCATGCACTGGCTAAGGTAAGATGGCTGGAGAGAGCTCCAGCAGCTAATGTGACTGGGTGGCTACATTGGAGAATGCAGCATGCTGGCTGCAAGAATGGGTGGTTTATGGCTCGTCGGGTACAACATAAATCCGAGAAAAAATGCCCCTGATGGACAAATGTGCTCCTGATGAGCAGATGGATGTCCCTGATGGGCAGATAACTCATGTGAGAGTGCCCCTGACATGGTGGCAGGTGGGTCTTGTGGGACTACTTCCAAAGTCAGAGATTTACTGGCCTTCTGTTTGTATGGACTTGTGAAGCCCCAAACCAAGTAAAATACCTATTCCTGCAACCATCCTTTCTCAAAATGGCAAACAGGCATGTTTCTTACCAGAAGAGCAAGAAATTCCCCTACTGGTACCAATAACCCTTCTGTCTTTTTGCCCATAGTGTTCTGGCTGCAGGCACTGCACCAGAGGTGAATGGGTACATACATACATTGGCATGATAACCTACTGAATATGCACTGAACTTCACATCAGTATGACTACAAGATTCCCATGGAAAATCACATCCATGATGACTACTAACTGAACATGTGCGACTAAAGGACAGAACTACAGGACAAGCCTTAAGGACAAGCCATAAGGCATATTGAACAGACAATAGGTTGTATAAAGAAAAGGGTCATTTATCCTCACTAAGGGAGCATCACAGAATATTTTAAACACATAGATTGTACGGCAAGGGACCCTGAAGGGTGGATTGTGTGGAAAATAGAATAATTTGGCAAGGGACCCTGAAGAGGTGGATTGTGTGGAAAATAGAATAATTTAGTCAGGCTCCCTCGATATTTCTTGTAAACAAGTTGTATGTGGGTGGAGTTAGTTTGCATGTGCACCCATGTATCTTTCTAGTTAATTGCTTTTGTGTGTTCTGCAGTTTGTGAAGCAGGCTGGCAGCAGAGAGCTCATGTCTAACAGTGGAGCATATTTACTCTGCTGGCAGCTGCTCAGTTTCAGTTTGTCTTTGGACTTTGCTGGTAGCAGTTGAGTTTCTGAGTTTCTATGTGGATTACCTAGCTCCTAGACGTGTGTGTGTGCTGAATAAAGACTATTCCTACTTCAACCAAGGTTCCAAGGACCTTTTTGCCTGTTACCTAGCTCACAGATCTGTGTGTGAAGGATTTATGAATGGGCTCGAGGGGTCTGTGAGCTTCAGA
>NW_007733143.1:4113-4640 GCF_000696425.1 Galeopterus variegatus | reverse complement strand
TTTTAATGTTCATTTTAAAAATTATGTCATGTATGTCAGTTCTAGATTGGTTTCTATTGACTTATCTTTCTCTTTGTAATGTATTGTGCTTTCCTGCTTCTGTGCATTCTTGTTAATATTTGGCTGAATGCCAGACATTGTGTATTTTAACTGTTGCACACAGTGTCTTTTTAATTTCTAAAAATTGTCTTGTGCTTTGTTTTGGGACACTATCAAGTTACTTAGAAGTAGTTTGACCCTTTTGGCTCTTGCTTTAAGATTACTTAGGCAGGACCAGAGTGATGTTTGCTTTATAGGTCTAGTATTGCACGGCTACGGAAAGGTACTTTGGATATTCTAATCTAACTGGTAAGAACTGACACTATTTCTGTCCCTGTGTGATTGGTCAGCATTGTTACCACCAATCCTTTCAGGTAGTTCTTTTCCTGGTCTCAGGTAGTTTTCTGATCACACATATGTGTTGATTAGTATTCTACTGAATATGCACAGGAGATCTTCTGCAATCTTTGGAGATTTCTTTTTGTCTA
>NW_007733143.1:0-3471 GCF_000696425.1 Galeopterus variegatus | reverse complement strand
GAGAGACTATCATATTCTCCATGGGTTCTCCTCTCTGCATTGCAGTATTGACCTTGTCTTCAGACTTGGGCAATAATATGCTCACTTCAATGATTTCTCATCTTTCAAAGCCTTTTACCTTATACATAGTATAGTAAAACGATTATTATATATAGTTTTCCAGTATATTTTAGTCATTATTTAAGGAGAAAGGCTAATTTCAGTCTCTCTTACTTCATCATTGATAGAAACAGAAATCTCCACAAGCTTCTTTGTTGGATACTTAACTTACAACTTTAATTTATTCATTCTTTTTTCTTTTAGCATTTACAGTTAAAATTTTCCCTATAAGTGTTGCTATGTAAATATTATGCATTTTGATATTACCTATTCTTGTTAATCTGTTAACTGAAATAATGAGTAAGGAAAAAATACTTTTTATTCAAAATTTCAGACTTTTTTTTCAAAATATGTATATATGTAAAATCTTTTTAAAGATTTCGATCATGATTATCAGGGGATGAAAAGTCCACTGAAACTTAGAGAAGATAAAACATTCAATTTCTCATCAAGGGAAGGGGAATTTTATCATAATAACAAACTTCGTAAAAGCTATCAGTGGTCTAAATGTTTATGTACCACCACAATTTATAGTTTGAAATTATAACATCCAAGGTGATGGTATTTGGTGATGGGCCTTTTTGAAGGCACAGGGTCCTTATGAATGGGATTAGCGCCCTTGTAAAAGAGGCCTTGGAGAGCTACCTGCTCCTTCCACCATGTTAGAATGTAGCAAGAAGGTGTTGTCTATGATAAAACAGGCTGTCACCAAATACTTAATCTTCTGTCACCTTGATAATAGAATCCCACCCTCCAGAACTGTGCAAAATAAATTTATTTAGAAAGTACAAAGTCTAGGGTATTTTGTTATACCAGCATGAATGAATGATGAAGAAAATCTATTTGAAGGAAACACCTACATTACACACTTTAAATAGAATGAAATATACATTTTGAAAGAGGTAGATTATGCAATTGAATAAAAAGAGCTCATAATCAAAGGTAAATATGACATTGAAGATATGTGAAATGGTCAAGGGTCATAGCATTTTTTCAAAAGAACATAATATAAACAATTTGTTAGAGTGTTATAAGTTCTGTATTTATAATTTATCATCAACATTATGAATTTATCAACACAAATCTTTAGATTCAAATAAGAACAAAAATGACTAATGTATTGAAAAAACAAACAATATGAACATATTCTAATGAATTTGGAAAACACACAGAAAAGATGAGGTGATCCTAAAATCAAAGATCCAAGATCAAGGTGCCAGAAAATTCGGTATCAGGTGAGGACCCTAAAAGAAGAAAGAGTTTGGATGAAAGGACAGAAAGACTATTTAAAATTTAATTTAAAAGCACCATAGTTTTTTCATAGCAAAAATTAAGTCCCAAAGGCAGAAGTGTATCTTCAAAGCGCTGAGATAAAATTACTGTAAATCAATATCAGAACACAATCAGAGAGAGAGAGAGAGAGAGAGAGAGAGAGAGAGATTCACTACTAACAGACTCTCAGGGAAAGAAATCCCAAAGGGTAAACCTCAGGAAGGAATTAAATATCCCAGTAATAAAGTATAACTTATAAGTAAAAATGGTTAACATAGAATTGATTAAAATGTGGGTAAATATAAACACTAATATGAAACCATCATAGAGTGAAAATACTAGAAAATAATAATGTCAAAATAGGAGGAGTGATAAGAGTTAAAGCAATTAAAAATCTTTGAATTGTTGAGAAATGTTCAGTTATTGAGTAAAGCTATTGGTTAATGTTAGACGAATTGTAAATATGCACAGCAAAATTTTTTCCTCTAAATTTTCTTTCATTAAATAATTTAGCATAATTTTAGATTTATAGAAAAATTGCAAAGATACAGAAAGTTCCTGTAACTCGTCTTTCCCCAATGTTAACCTTTTATATAACCACGATACTTTTGTCAAATCTAAGACATTAACATCGGTTCAGTAATATTAACTAAACCAGGGATTATATTCAGATAACACCAGTCTTTCCAGTAATGTCCAGTTTCTGTTCCAGAAAAGAGGGGAGAGTATCTAATGCAGGATACTATGTTGCTTTTTGTTGATGTTTATTTTTTATGATGATAAATATACCAAACATAAAATTTACCATTTTAATCATTATTAAATGTATAATTCAATGGTATTAAGTACTTTCACATTGTTGTGCAAACATCATCACCATCCATCTCCAAAATGTTTTCATCTTCCCAAAATGAAACTCTATTAAATAAAAATTCCCCATTCTCCTGTCCCCCATCCCCTGACAATCACGATTCTACTTTCTGTCTCTATAAATTTGACTGTTTTGTGTACTTTATGTAAGTAGAATCATGCAATATGCATCTATTTATAATTGATGTATTTTATTTAGTATATTGTCTTTCTGGTTCATCCATGCTGCAGCTTGTGTCTGACCTTTCTTCTTTTTCGAAGCCGAAGAATATTCTATTGAATGTATACACCACATTTTGTTTATTCATTCATCCATCAATGATTATTTGGTTTGTTTCACCTTTTGGTTACTGTTAATAATCCTGGTATGAACGCTAGTGCAGAAATATCTGTTCAAATCCCTGCTTTCATTTCCTTTGGCTATATACTCCACAGTGGAATTACTGGATCATGTGGTAATGCCATGTTAATTCTTTTGAAAAACTGCCATACACCAGCTTCTACATTTTATACTCCCACCAGCAGCGCATTTGTGTTCCAATTTCTTTACATCTTTCCTAACACTTTTACTATATATGTTTTTACTTTTTATTTTTTATAACAGCCATCCTAATGGGTATGAAGTGGTATCTATCACATTGTGGTTTTGATTTGTATTTCCCTAATGACAACAAATGCTAACTATTTATTTTTTTCATGTGTTTCTTGCAGTCTGTATATTTTCTTTGGAAAAATGTCTGTTCAGGTTCTTTGCCCATTTGTGAATTGAGTTGCTTTTTTGTTGCTGAATTGCAGGAGTTCTTTATGTATTCTGGATATTAATCATGTATCGAGTATTTGCTTTGCAAATATTTTCTCCAATTCTGTAGATTTCTTTTTACTCTTCTGTTATTGGGCTTGATGCATGAAAGTTTGCTTTGATTAAATTTATTTATTTTTTTGTTGTTGCCTGTGCTTTAATGTGATATCCAAGAAATCATTGCCAACTCCAATGTCATAAAGTTTTACCCTGCTTTCTTCTAAGAGTTTTGTACTTTTAGCTTTTATGTTTAGATCATTAATCCATTTTGAGTTAATTATTGTATATGGTATAAGATAAGGATCCAACTTTAGGATCCAACTTTATTTATTTGCATGTGGATATCCAGGTTTCCCAGAACCATTTGTTTTTTTTTTTTGTTTTGTTTTGTTTTGTTTTTTAAGTTCTTTCCCCACTGAAGTTACTGGCAC
>NW_007733142.1:140700-143755 GCF_000696425.1 Galeopterus variegatus | reverse complement strand
TCACCAATAGCAACTGTCTCCCAGTGTGCCCAGCTATTGGGAGTAGAAGAAAAATACTTCAAAACAGTGACCGTAAATAAGTACAAAGAATTAAAGAAAAACACGGTATTCATGAGTGAACAGGTATGGAATCTCAGTGAAATTAAAATTATAAAAAAGAAGCAATTGGAAATCTACAGCTGAAAATAACAGTAGCTAAAATGAAAACTTTATTAGTGGGGCTCAACAGCAGATTTAAAATGGCAGAAGAAAGAATCACTGAATTTGAAGACAAAGCAATAGAAATCATGCAATGCAACAGGGAAAAAAATTGAAAAAAAATGAACAAAGTTTCAGAGATACATAGGACATCACTAAGCAGTCCAACCTACATGTAACTGGAGTCCCAGAAATAGGACAGTGAGAAAGAAGAAAAATATTTGAAGAAATAATGACTGAAAAATGCTCACCTCACCAGATTTGGGTGTAAGGATTAAATGAGAATCCATATGATAATACCTTGAAAAGTACTAAATACATCGTAGACTCTTCAAGTTCATTCATACTTTGATTTTTTGGTTTATAAACTCTTCCTGCTTATGATTTACACTATTTGCATCTCATATTATCACTTGTCAGATAAAGAGGCAATTACAGGGAAAGGGATTAACCATATTTTTTCATACTACAACTATTCATTCAGCACTTAAAATGTTATGGTTAAGTGCCATTAGAAGGGTATGATGGTTAATTTTATGTGTCAACTTGGCTAGGCCATGGTATACAGATACTTGGTCAAGCATGTCTGGGTGTTACTGTGAAGGTATTTTTGAGGTGAGATTAACATTTAAATTAGCAGATTTTGAGTAAAGCAGATTATTCTGCATAATGTTGGTGGGCCTCATTCAATCAGATGAAGACCTTAAGAAAAGGACTGACCTCCATCTGTTCTGCCTCCAGGCTGCCTTTGGACTCTAGCTTCAAAATCAATCTTCCCTGTGTCTTCAGCTCGCCAGCCTACACATGCAGATCTTCGACTTGCCAGCCCCTACAATCATGTGAGCCAGTTCCTTGAAATAAATCTCTTTATTTATTTATATCTATTTATTTATATCTATATCTACATATACACACACACATACACCCTATTGGTTTTCTCTGAAGTACTCCCACAACAAGTGGGGATCAATCACGATTCCTACCCGTAAGATGCTTTTTGTCTAGAAATTAAGGGAAAAACTCAAAATATGTACTAAAAATCTGAAAGCACAGGGTATTCTGGGAACACAAAAAAGAAGCACCTCTTCTGCTCTGGGGTAGGAGATTGGAGTGTAGTCTAGGCATTTGCCAGATGAAAGGGACACTGAGAGATAAGGAAGAGCATTTCAGACAGAGGAAAGCCATAAACAGGAGGAGCTATATCCTGAGATGCTTTATGTGCTATACTGTTTCGTTTTTATCCTCAGGGCAATGAAGAACAACTTTGTTCAAATATGTTGTATACAGGTGTAAGAATCACAGGATAAATTTCACAGGAGATTTTCTTTTTTTTAATCATGAGCTATATCCTGAGATGCTTTATGTGCTATACTGTTTCGTTTTTATCCTCAGGGCAATGAATAACAACTTTGTTCAAATATGTTGTATACAGGTGTAAGAATCACAGGATAAATTTCACAGATTTTCTTTTTTTTAATCACTTCTTTTTTTTAATCATGAGAAAACATCTGAATGAGACTTGATTATTTCCAATGTTTGTTCTATTTTTATTTCCATTATGATCACAGAAAACTAAGAAACATCCATGTGAGGTATTAGTTGTCCTAGGCTGATTTACTGGCTGTAATACAGACATTTCAGCCTTTTCTTTAAGTTGCATTACAAATGTGATTGCTGTTAGTATAAATGTGACTTGTTTTCTAGTGCCATCTGGTGTTTTGTTAGGGCACTGATTATTACCCTTTAAAAGAATACAAAGAGTAACCAGGAAGTCTTGAAAAACCTTTTGAAAGACATTCCCAATATATACTGCTTAAGCATATCCCCAATTGTAATGAACAATATAATGGGATATTAAATATTAGTCTAAATCAAAGAAAATTTCAGAAAAAGTCCACGATATAAATGCAATTTTATTTAACACACACATAGACACGCAGGCGTGCACACAAATACACATTCCTTTTTGCAGGCATGGGTATTCCATTGCTCCTCAAATTTCTCTAAAGGCTCACAAATCCTCAACTGATAACTGACATTGACATACACTAAATCAGTAATACATTGCATACTTTTCCAGTGAATTTGTGAAAGCACACATTTTGAAGAAGCTCAGAGTCGTCTTTGACTGCTTGCTTTCTCTCATACTCCATTATCCCACCCATTAGCAGACCCCACTGACTTTATGTCCAAATACATGCAGAATCTAACCACCACTCACCACCTCTAAGCTACACCCTAATCCCGGTCACCACCACCTCTCACCTGAACTACTGCTATATCCCTGCTTCCAATCTTGCACCCTGACAGCCAGAATGAGCCTTTGAAAACATAGGCAGATCATCTCAGTCTTCTGCTCGGAATCTCCCCATGGCTTCCCATCTCACTGGAGATAATATACATATCCTTACTCTGGCTTTCAGAGCCCTAAGTGATTTGGACCCTCAACCTCTCTGATCTCATCCACTGCTACCCTCTCCCCTCATATACTCTTCACTAGCAGTCGCCTCCTTGCTAATCCTCACACGTATCAGGGATCTGAACATGAATACAGATATGCTCTTGTGCCCTGATGGTGGATGGTGGCACAGATCACTCCCTTGCCTCTTACAATCTCCGCTTAAATGTCACTGTCCAGGAGACCTAGTCATACAACAGCATCTGCAGCCCATTGTTATTCTCTGTTCTCTTTTCCTGTTTTACCTTTCTTTTCATATTTATCACTACCTATTACATTCTAATTTTTAAAAACCACATATCTGTCCCCTCCAACATATATACACTAAAATGTAAGTATCTGGGACTTTATTGAGAGCTGGGACATTATTGACTGTTGTAGACTCAGTGCCTAAAATAG
>NW_007733142.1:137037-140396 GCF_000696425.1 Galeopterus variegatus | reverse complement strand
TCTGCCAAAATAAAACTGATTCCCTAAAAGAAGAAAAGGATCATATAGTTATTAATTCTAAAAACAATGTCTTCCCACTCTCATCAGTAGTTCATCGATATTCTTGAGGGGAGATAATACAGGTAGAAAATTTGTTATGCTAATACATCCCAGACAAATTTAAAACTGCCATAAAAATATTCAATTTCTGTTATTATGAAACTAAAGTCTGACTGTTGAAGCATGTTCAATACTTTCACTACATATTCCAAAAATGGAATGTTTCCTCTCCCCTCTTGTAAAAACAATGTCTTCCCACTCTCATCAGTAGTTCATTGATATTCTTGAGGGGAGATAATACATGTAGAAAATTTGTTATGCTAATACATCCCAGACAAATTTAAAACTGCCATAAAAAATATTCAATTTCTGTTATTATGAAACTAAAGTCTGACTGTTGAAGCATGTTCAATACTTTCACTACATATTCCAAAAATGGAATGTTTCCTCTCCCCTCTTCTCTGTTAACAGCATCTTATGAATTTTAGACTCAAATAAATGGAGTTCCCAAAGCTGACAATTTGCTTCAACAGGATTGAAGCAAATTTTTGCTTCAATAAATCTGGGGTAACACTGACTATTATTTCTTTTAGTTCTGACTATTCTTGCATTTCACCCTTTAGTTACAAACATCTTTTGGTTGGTACTGACCTAAATTGCCAACTTTAAGTGACCAGAGAGTGATAAACCTGGCAAGCAAAGCTGATGCACTGATTCCTGGTACAGGTTTGAAACGCAGCCCCCACTTCCCTGGAAAATCCCCTGTAGAGTCAGAGCCCCTGGAGCTGAGACCTGTGCACACAGTATTTATTGCAGGCAGTGCAGAGGGAGTCCTCGCTGCTAAGGTCAGAATGGGGCCTCTGGAGCAGGAGGGGCAGCAAGGTGGGCTCGCGATGATGCTGTGAGCAACAGGGCTGGGACAGGGCTGGCAAGAGTTCCTTGTTTATCTGCAATAAACCACACCTACATCCCGGCCTCCCCATCCCTGCCTGTGTAAGAATGTACTGGTGAACCTCCCAGAAGCAATCCAGCCAATGTGTGAATGAGAAAGGGATCTGCCTGGCTTACAGAGATGTGCATGGGCTGAGTAAGGTGTCCCACTGTATGGAGACAATGCCGAGACTTCTGTCGTGGTCTGTCCCTGATTTTCTCTCACTGCATCTCACGCATTAGCTTGTTCAGGCCGATCCAGCTCGTCGGGCCCTCCTTTCCCACTCAGGATATTGCACAGACTGTTTCTCTGTCAGAGTGCTCTGGGTCTTTGCACAGCTGCCTGGATTGTGTCACTAACATCCTTGGAGATCTTCTTGGTTACTCCCTCCTCTTCCCCTCCAGCACACTCTCCTGCTTTGTTTCCTTAGAACACTTAGCATGGTTTCAGTGCTCATGTGCAGTGCTGGTCTCCCCACTGGGGTGTGTGCTCCCTAAAGCGGGACCCAGGTCTGTCTTGCTCTCACCTGTGGCCGCTTGTCAAGAACAGTGCCTGGCATGTAGCAGGCATGCAGATGTTTAAGGTGAAGAAAACAGTGTTTTTGAGTGTGTGTGAATGATGGGAAGTTGATAGTTTTTAAAATATATATTTTGACAACTTTTCAAGCTTTTTAGCATCAAACAGTACCCATGTTCCTAAAATATGGTGGTCAAGTCTACCTTGGTAGCAAAGAGTAAAATACTGCAGGCCCGAGGCTACGGACTACTGTTCCTTCTCAATACTGAACAGTCCCTGCTTCCTTAGCATTAGAACCCTAAATTTTAGCCTCAACAAAATTCTGTCAACTAAATATAATTCTTCTACATGGCCTACTCCTTCTCCAATCTTCCTTCCTGTTACTGGATGTGGGTGTAATGGTTGGCACTTGCACAGCCCTTTTGGAACATGAGGTTATGGACTGAGGATGGCAGAATACCAAGAGCAGAGCTGGGTTCATGAGCCCCTAAACTGGC
Organism: Galeopterus variegatus; assembly: GCF_000696425.1. Taxonomy (NCBI): domain Eukaryota; kingdom Metazoa; phylum Chordata; class Mammalia; order Dermoptera; family Cynocephalidae; genus Galeopterus; species Galeopterus variegatus. Next base: position 138,413 of record NW_007733142.1, on the reverse strand, counting down.
CCTACGTTATTTATGTGGGTAAGAACTAAACTCCTCTCTTTTCAAGCCACTGAAACTTGTGATTTAAAAATTATGGGTAGTTAAATTTAACTGTAATGGGAATATGGTGATTTGTAGGGTTGGTTTGAATCTGATATATAACTCCACTCCTGAAGACATGCGGGAGGACAGTAAAGATGGGGAGCTGTTTCGAAAACCAGGATTTTCCTTCAAAGTGTTCATTTCCCTAACCAATGCTGGACAGCAAAAGATGAATAAAGGACAAAGAGAGTTTGTTTTTCCTCCCTTCTCTGTTACACTCTGGAAGCCGGGATCATGAGGTATGAGATCTGAGTGAATGCGATGCTGAAGCGCTGCCTCAGTCTACCGCACAGTGGTCTCTGTGCCCTGGGCCACATGATGAAATGCCCACAGATCCAAGGCAAACTGAGTGATATGGATCACATTAGTGATTTCTTTTGTAAGACAAATTTATTCAATTAAAAAACCTGTCCTTTATTCTTAAATTATGTGTTATACTTTTGGGGCTAAAAATACTTTTGCTTTTGTAATTGATTTTGATCATAGATGTGGATTTGTTAAAAAGTCCTGTTTTAGCAAAATTTAAAAATTGACATACCTACGCTAGATACCCAAATCAACTAATTTAATTGCTAATCAGAGCAACCTAAAGTCGGATATTTGGGTAATAACACTGATAGACTGAGATTTGGATAATAATAATAGCAGCAGATTGCATTTATTTTTTACAGATATTATTTTTATTTTATCCTTCTTCTATGACATATACCCCGGGAGGCATAAGAGTCATTACCCCTATTTCTGGATGAAGAAATTGAAGGTTAACATGGTTTTCTTTTTTTTTTTTCCTTTGGACTGGTAAGGGGATCGCAACCCTCAGCATGGTGTGGTCCGCACTGCGCTCAGCCAGTGAGCACACTGGCCATCCCTATGTAGGATCCGAACCCGCGGCCTCGACACTACCAGCGCTGCACTCTCCCGAGTGAGCCGCAGGGCCAACCCAACATGTTTTTAAATAAAGATTTTCTTTTCCTTATTAGTTCTGTATTCCAGATAGGGTGGGTATGATGATTCCTTGTGTCTGCTGAGTTTAAACACATTAATCGTTCTGGTTTCCTTAGGAATAATGACAGAGGAGTCTCCTCAGCCCAGTATCACCCACTTAAGTTCGGTATCTCCCACAGACTTTCATACTAGGAGTTCCATGTGGGTTCTGGTTCCTGCTCCTACAGTTTTAGTTTTATGGAGCCTCTGATGTCTTTTGATATTAATCCTTCTTAGTTAAAAAATAATGTAGGCCGGCCCGGTGGCGCACTGCTACAGTGCGCCGCTTGGGAGCGCGGCAGCGCTCCCGC
>NW_007733142.1:132261-136523 GCF_000696425.1 Galeopterus variegatus | reverse complement strand
TTGCCGGACACGAAAAAAGACAAAAAATAAAATAAAATAAAATAAAAATAATGTAAATCCATTCGCAAACATTTACTGACTGCCTCCTGGGTGCCAAGCACAGTTCTAGGCCCAGGGGATACAGCAGAGATCACAACAAACACAAGTGTCTTCACAGACTCTTCATTCCACTGGGAGAGTCAGACGATAAACACTAAAGAATTAAACTACCATATATATCACATGGTGATAGTGCCATGAAGACGATAAAGCAAAGAAATAGGATATGGGGTGTTATGGGTTGTAATCTTAAATAAGACCAGGGTCAAGGAGGCTGAATGAGAGGGTAACAGCTGAGCAGAGACTAAAGCAGCAAGCCATGTGGATTCTGGGGGAAGAACACTGAGCCTGCAGCAGGCAGCCAGTGCAAAGGCCCTGCATCCCATGTGTGCCTGGCATGGAAGCCAGTGCAGCTGGAGCAGAGGGAGCAAAGGAGAGAGAGAGAGAGTCATAGGACAGGAGGCTGCAGTGGACATCAGTAGAAGAGGAAGAAGAGAGAACAGATTGTGTGAGGCTTTGTAACCTCTGCAAAGGACTTTGTTTTTACTCTGAGGAAGACAGGAAAATGCTGGAGGGATCTGAGCAACCTGATTTGACTCAGGTTTTAAATGGGTCACTGTGACTAGTGCACTGAGAAAGACTATGGGGCCCAAAGGTGGAAGCAGAAAGACCACTTGGGCAGGTTACTGGAATAACCCAGGCAAGAGACGGTGGTGGCCTGGGCCTGGGGGTAGTGGGTGAAGGAGGCAGGAAGCAGCTGGCTCCTCAATAAATTGTGAAGGAGGGCTGCTGGGTCTGTGATGGAGTAACAGCGAGGCATGAAAGAGAAGGCTCATGGAGAGCATTTGGAGAGGGGAAGATCATGAGCTCAGTTTTACAGCTGTTAAGTTTGAAGTGACCATTAGACATCCAGTTGAGGTCATCAGGTAGACACCAGGTAGACAGCTGGACATACCAGTCTGGAGCTCAGGGAAGAGACCCAGGCTGTGGGCAAATATGGTAATCTTTAGCATAGAGATATTTAAAGCCATGAAATTAGATGAGATCATCAAGGGAATATGTGTAGACAAAGAAACAGTAGAGAGTAGGAGAAAAACCAAGAGAAGGTGGTGTCCAGCAAGCCAAGTGAAGGGAGAGTTTAAAGTAGAGGAAATGATCAGCTGTGTCAGGAGCTGCTGATATGCTCCTTCCAGCCTTGTTTCACTCTAGGCATTTATCACTACCTGTTAGAGCCATGTCATGAATATACTGGAAGACGGGGGAGGTAAGGCAGCAGAGTGAGCTAATCCCAGTCATCTATAAAACAAAGTCAACCAACAGTTTCCAATATTGAGGAGAAAATTACAGAATTAACAAGTTATTTAGAAAGGCACAGGTTAAGTACTAAAATGAAACAGCTATAAGAAAGTTAGTGAGTGGGACTCAGGGACAGGGAGTAGCAGGGTAGAGAATTGCCATTTTTCATCCTAAGTCTTGACTTTTTAAACTATATCCTTGTATTAGTTTGACAAAAATTAAGAACAATTAGTCGGAAAAAAAATTGCATAAACTAAATGCCTAGTTCTCAACCTGTGGGCTGTGAAATTACAGCCAAAGGCCGGCAACTCCATGTGCTCACCACGTATTATTTACACACTAAGTAAGGTCTGCACATCACATATACTACACTTTTTCAAATGCATTACTGCTTTCATCACTAAAAATTAAAGGCATTCCTGCAATTGTAATAATGTTTGGTCATTAAATATTGTATCATTCAACTAATAACTAAAAGTGTAACCACTACTCTATGATCACCGATGTGAGTTTTTAACATTAAAAATAGTTCCTCACTCTGAGTAAGTTTAGGAACCTCTACGAGAGTTGAACTATTGAGTTATTAAATAAACTTCTAGAAAGCAGAGATAATTTTTCCTGTATGGCTGTCTGTGTGACTTTCTTTCCAACAATTTGGAGTTCACTGAAAAAAGATAACATGTCCTAGTAATATTTGGGTCCCAATATCTAGCACAATTATCAACATATTAACAATAAGTAATATTCAATTTTTCCCAAGAGTGTTCACTGGGCTAGACATTGCTTTAAGAACTTTACATATATTTTCATTTAATTGTTATTGTGGAAACACAGCCTTCTGAAGGTGTAACTCTTATTATTCCTATATTATAGAAGAGGAAACTGAGGCACAAAGGTTAAGTAATTCTCCCAAGGATACACACATAGTGAATGGCCAAACTAGGATTAAAAGCCAGGCAATCTCTCTCTGAGCCTCAGCTCTTAATGTTTGTGTAGAACATTAATAAGTGTTTGTTTAAAAAATCATTGAAATAATAAACAGTGGCAATTTCTTTTAACTAGTGATATAAAATAAAATCATCATGTTATCATTTGTGGATAATGTGATGACTTTTCCTGTGTATATTTTAAAGGCTGTTCATTCAACAATCTCACCTTTTTCTTTTTGTTCTGCATCATCTCTTTTCTTATTCACTTCTGAAAATAAAAGACAAAACACAATAAGTACTGTGCATGTCAACATCCAATAACTCAAAATATAGGACTATATTTAAATGAATCCAGATAAATATAATTTAAGAAAAATATTTCTGGGCATACAATTCGATTTTCCTACACCCTGAATTCTTTACATATGAAATTCATTGGAAAATATCAAGATTTAGGCTCATGTGCATTACTTATACAGTGACTAAACAATGATTAGGTAGCAGGCACCAGGCTACATGTTCCTCACCTATAAGATAAGAAAGATGAAGTGGGTGATGTCCACCAACTCTAAGCATCTCTGTGGGTATAAGGGCAAAACGGGGTGGGGAGAAGCCACCATCAAAACTTGTTTAATATTTTTGTCTCCTAAAACCACAAGACTGCTTAGCCATTGTAATAGCCATTGTGTGCTTTAAAGGAATGCAGCCTGACCCACTATGTGATTAGTTTCACTACTCTCAGGACTCCGCCCATACACAGTTGATCCACTGGGGAGCTGGCACTGTAACCCAGATGTGCACCATTAGCTCACATGCTGAGCAGCCCGTGAGCCTGCCTGTGTCAACCTCATACTAAGTTAGCCACAGTCAGCGTCTCTCCCACAAATGCAGATACCGAGCACAGTGAAACCCACCAGTAGCCTGGACCGGTCAAAGAACATCCACCCCTCATATGGAAAACAACAGTATATGACCTGAGCATGTGTTCATGACCTCATTTCTGCACCTGTAATTTCATATCAGGCCTATTGTTTAATGCAGATTAGGATCTAGTTAATTTTCAAAGTAGACCAGTTGATTTTAGTCCCAGTAGATACTTATCCAGTCTTAGGGTATTTCTAGGAACATTTGTGTACATGTATGTATTGGCGTGCAGATGAGANAATATAGGACTATATTTAAATGAATCCAGATAAATATAATTTAAGAAAAATATTTCTGGGCTTACAATTCAATTTTCCTAAACCCTGAATTCTTTACATATGAAATTCATTGGAAAATATCAAGATTTAGGCTCATGTGCATTACTTATACAGTGACTAAACAATGATTAGGTATCAGGCACCAAGCTACATGTTCTTCCCCTATAAGATAAGAAAGATGAAGTGGGTGATGTCCACCAACTCTAAGCATCTCTGTGGGTATAAGGGCAAAACGGGGTGGGAGAAGCCACCATCAAAACTTGTTTAATATTTTTGTCTCCTAAAACCACAAGACTGCTTAGCCATTGTAACAGCCATTGCGTGCTTTAAAGGAATGCAGCCTGACCCACTACGTGATTAGTTTCACTACTCTCAGGACTTCACACATACACAGTTGATCCACTGGGGAGCTGGCACCGTAACCCAGATGTGCACCATTAGCTCACATGCTGAGCAGCCCGTGAGCCTGCCTGTGTCAACCTCATACTGAGTGAGCCACAGTCAGCGTCTCTCCCACAAATGCAGATACCGAGCACAGTGAAACCCACCAGTAGCCTGGACCGGTCAAAGAACATCCACCCCTCACATGGAAAACAACAGTATATGACCTGAGCATGTGTTCATGAACTCATTTCTGCACCTGTAATTTCATATCAGGCATATTGTTTAATGTAGATTAGGATCTAGTTAATTTTCAAGGTAGACCAGTTGATTTTAGTCCCAGTAGATACTTACCCAGTCTTAGGGTATTTCTAGGAACATTTGTGTACATGTATGTATTGGCGTGCAGATGAGA
>NW_007733142.1:129913-131828 GCF_000696425.1 Galeopterus variegatus | reverse complement strand
TTAGAGTGCCCAAAGCTATCAATGCCAGCAGTTTACAAGACTCCAAAGCATATGTTCTTTCTACTATATCACTCTGTACCTTTCTTAAAAGAAAAACGAAGAGACAGAGAAATGCAGGTCTTGACTTTTGCAAAGAGTAGGTTTTATAAAGTTGACTGCACATACCTCCTGGGCAGTGCTGCAAGAAGTACACAGGACATTTGGGGGGCGAGGGGGGAAAGAGGTCTTGTAGATCTCCGTTGAATGTTCTAGAACTTCTGATCTTATTAACTATAACCTCCTTGTCATAAGGTTAGGTGGCTAAACTAGACCATTTAATACCATTCACTCAGGAAATATTAACTAAGCACCTAATATCTACCTGGCACTCTTGTAGACATCAGGGACACATACAGCAATGAAGAAAAGCATCAAAAATCTCAGTCCTGAAGGAGCTCTCTTTCTAGTGGGATGAGCAGTACCTGCAGGAAGACTGCAACCCTACACATCCTCCACAATAGCTCAGGGCTATTGTGATTTGAAAAACCAGGCACAAAAGGCAAGTCTCTAACCTAACTAGATAGAACAGGTGTGTGGGGGCCGAGCCCGTGGCGCACTCGGGAGAGTGAGGCGCTGGGAGCACAGCGGCGCTCCCGCTGCGGGTTCAGATCCTATATAGGGATGGCCGGTGTGCTCACTGGCTGAGCGCAGTGCGGGCCACACCAAGCCAAGGGTTGCGATCCCCTTACCGGTCACAAAAAAAAAAAAGAACAGGTGTGTGGTACTGATGAAGGTTAAGTTTTGGGTTCTCTACAGATCTTCCCACACTGGGGGGAAAATCAGGAAGGAGGAGTGGTTTGAATTGGTCACATCCAAACAGAAGGAGAAAGGTCTGATCCCAATGTGGAAGGGCTCTGGCCAGGTCTCCCCATGTCCTTTGGATTCACTTCCGTCCAGGAACATGGAAGGTGACTGTGGCTGGACATGCTCACAGAGACAAGAGCCGCCATCTTTCTTCCTCCTTCCATGAAATACCTCGGGTGTGGATGGGGTGACCTGAGAAGGCCTCACCCAGACCACTCCAGGCCCTGGGGTAAAAGATCTTATTTTTGTGTCCCCTTTTGTCTCTCACCACACGTCAACAAGCTGAGTTCTGAGACTCATGTTTGGATATGGAGGGTCAGCCTCTCTGGTTTTCAGTGCTTAAATGTAGCTTAGGTAAAGAAGTCATCTCTGAGGTTCACCTTACCTCAGCAGCATTCTGCATAGCTAATAATAACGTGTTACTTTGCTTTCCTTTATTCTATGTACCTATCCTTCTCTGACAGACCTCATATGGAACTCACTGTGCCAAAGAGGAAAATGACTGAGTACTTACTGTATGCCAGGCACTGTTCTAAGCACTTAACGCAGATCATGCCATTTAACCTTCTCACAGAAATAAGCGGTGGTTATGATTTTACAGATAAGGAAACTAAGGCACAGAGAGGCTAAAGAATCTTGTCCAGGGTTACAAAACAAATAAGACCAATTTCAGAGGCCGCACTCTGTAACAACACTACTTCAGTCACACTCTGTATATCCCAGTGATGGGCAGTTCATTAATTAAAAGGAACTCTATGCTCAGCCCACCACTGGAAATTACAAAAGTACAAGCTCATTTGTAATTCATATTTAGTGTTTAAATACTCACATACTAAAAAAAAAAAGATGTTACACATTCTTTATCTGTACTAACGTTCACCTTTTCCTCCCTTTCAACATTATTTTATGAAAACAAGGAAAACCTTACTAAAAATAATAGGATCTTGACCTTTTAAAAAATGTCATGTGCAACCATTGGAAAAAATCACTTTTGTGAGTTTAGATATACTGCACCCTATTATGTTCCAGCTACTGTGCTAATTTTGCCTACTTAGCAGTTCCCGTATGACCC
>NW_007733142.1:124206-129539 GCF_000696425.1 Galeopterus variegatus | reverse complement strand
CAGATCATGCCATTTAACCTTCTCACAGAAATAAGCGGTGGTTATGATTTTACAGATAAGGCACAGAGAGGCTAAAGAATCTTGTCCAGGGTTACAAAACAAATAAGGCCAATTTCAGAGGCCGCACTCTGTAACAACACTACTTCAGTCACACTCTGTATATCCCAGTGATGGGCAGTTCATTAATTAAAAGGAACTCTATGCTCAGCCCACCACTGGAAATTACAAAAGTACAAGCTCACTTGTAATTCATATTTAGTGTTTAAATACTCACATACTAAAAAAAAAAAAAAGATGTTACACATTCTTTATCTGTACTAACGTTCACCTTTTCCTCCCTTTCAACATTATTTTATGAAAACAAGGAAAACCTTACTAAAAATAATAGGATCTTGACCTTTTAAAAACTGTCATGTGCAACCATTGGAAAAAATCACTTTTGTGAGTTTAGATATACTTCACCCTATTATGTTCCAGCTACTGTGCTAATTTTGCCTACTTAGCAGTTCCCGTATGACCCGACATACGTTCAAAGCTAATTTCCACCAAGGCCTATTTGTCCTTCCAAATGCCTCATCACACAGGCATCTGTTCATTCCCCAACACCCAGACTCAGGACTTGGCTTTCTCCCTGAGCACCCAGGTCACCCAGGCTTCAGGTCACATCTTTCCATTTCCTTCTCTGTCTCTCTGCTACCATTTCCTTAGCTCAGGCCATACCACCATTGCCTATCACCAGTTAGTTTCCAAAGTGGCCTCCTGTCCGCTCTTTGACCTCCCTCCAGCTGCTTCCACCTTGCACCTGCTGCCCAAGTAGTTACTTCGGAACACTGGCATGCAACCACAGGCCAGTGGCGTTTCTGCCTCTCTGATCCTCGGTTTTCTTGCCTGCAAGCAGGAATAACACCCATCTGCTGATAAAACTCAACTGCCGGACATGTGCAAAGTTCTCAGCAGAGCAGGTGCATTCAATGAAAGTCGGTCTGCTTAACCTTAAAGTCTTCCTTTTTACCGTTTCTTCTGGACATGCTAGAGGTGAAAACTACCCTTTCTAGAACCCCAGAAGCTTCTTTCTTTCTTATCTAGTTCTCCTTTTCTGTCCAGAGAATGAAGATCGGAAACAGAAGAGAAGAAAAAGAAACTTCGATACCCTTTATTCCCTTCCATCCACTCACGATGAAGTTAATGTCCTCATGATACAAAGGCCATGGAGGATTTTTAAAAAGTGGGGGAGGGTGTTTACCAGTAAATAATCAAAACATCTAGATGCAGGGACTATTTCATTTTAATCCTGCCCTCTCCCCTTCCCTACCTCCCCACCCCAGCAATATAGCATAATAGTAAATGTTAAAATAAATAAGCATTATCTATTAGAAGTATATTAAGAAAAGGGGTTGAAGGTATTCTTTTGTGATTTTAGTCATCAAAATCCCATAATCTTCTAAAATACCAGTAAATATAAACTGAACTGACTTTGTTATTCAACAAAATTCAAAATATTTAATATACGTCAAAATAATGACAATATGGAGAAGAATTCTGCATTTTATTGCACTCAAACAACATTAAATGGAAGCCATTAACATTACTTTTAGAAAATCCATTGATGTTGCCCGATTTGGTACATATTTGTAAAGACAAGGCTTATTCATTCAGATATCTGGAATTAAACAGTATTTTAAGTCGACCATAGCATAATGAAGTCTCGATTTCCAGAGTTCTAGAGGTGATTATATACAAAAATCCAGTAAGACTTATTTTACTCACTCATCAGTTCTATGTCACTCCTAAATTTCCCTAAAAAAATAATGACTTTATAAAAAGTAGTGTTCTATAATTCACAATATGAAGAGCTTTATTGTAATTCGAGTATCAACTCTGTATCATTCATATCACAGCTTTAGAAAATTATTGCTTTTCTTACCAACTTATTTCAGGTGTCAATACGCATTGAGTCAACATGCAGAACTCACTACGTTGTAACTATGATCTATAATGATAAAAATATAAAATCTCTTTGATTTTAACTCTAAAAGCATGAAAAAAATCACCTTATCTTAAAATAATGTTAGCACAATCATTAGCTACCCTAACACATAAATAAAACCACTTCTTATGACTTTTTTTTTAAGCTCATAATTCTTTCAAAATGATGTTGTAGCTACCTTCTTTTCTAGCAAAGGAATATTTTCATCACAGCAACTATTTCTGAGCCAAAAATAAATCACATTAAAAAAAGAAAAAAGTCTTCAGTGTAGAAAGGAAAAGGCTCGTCCACTGTGAAACAGCAGCAGGCATCTGGCTCTGTGAGCACTTTCACACATGCTAAATCAACCCAACCAGAAGCATTATTGACTTTATCTAGTAAGAGCTGCGTAGTCCTAAGTGCTATGAGGGTATTACTTATTTAGCCAAAGGCAGAACAACTTTTAAGTTATGCATCAGCAATGTATATAGATTCTCTAAAAATTTAAGCAAATATTAAATGGACTATGGTTATTGTATGGTCAATTCAAGGTGCCAAAAAGCGTTTTTGTATGATATAGCTGGCCATTCTTTTTCCTTATGCCCTAACTAGGAATTTTAGTTTTTCTCCCTCATTTTGAAAAATAAATTAATGATAATTTAAAACTTCCATCCAAATATTAAATTTTTCTACTTAACCAGCTAAAAGCTACAAAAAAATCTCAAAATTTGAGTTTTAACCTGAATACTCAAAGCTAATATAGAAATTTTTGATAAGAGTATCAGTGCAGATATATACATCTCAAACCTTCACAGTTAATGATAACCTCTCTTAGTGTTTTTAAGAGTGCTAAATCTTAGTGGCTTTTTAATCATGTTTAACACAGTTTACATAAGTCAGTCCAACATAGTTAGTGTTAACTACTAATAATATATTAAAACCCTGCCAAGACAATTGCTGCTATATCATCAACAGAATTAACTATTGTCTGAAAAACATACATAAATGCAGGTAAGACTAAAAGCTCATAACAAAAAGAAAAAAAAATCCAATGGATCCACTAATGCTATCAAAAAAGGACATGCAGGAATGTAACATTACATGTAATTTTTGTTTCTAAAAAAAAAAAAAAAAAAAAAATGCCAGTGGACTAAGTTCATTCAAAATATCTTTAGTGTTCATTCCCAAAGATCTTGATTTGCTCAGTAATTACTTCACAAGATCTATCACAGCCATCTTTTGGAGCGTATGGTTAGGCTGGTCCTCCTGTGGTAGTAGGGGCAGTCTTTTTGAAGCTTTAAGTATCTGCAAAAATAAGGGGAAATCTAAATTAAAGGACCAACCAGACAAAGACTGTGAAACTGCTTCATCTTCCCTCTACTTTTTAAAAAAACCCACCAACTAAAGTAAATGCTTTTTTTTTTTTTTTTTTTTCCTTCTTTGTTTTTAAGGACAACTTGGTAACAGAATAATTAACTACTCAGAGAAGTCCCTGGGGATTACTTCAGTGCTGATGATGAAACCTTGAGGTTCTTTAGAACACCTGAGAATCACGACTGCACTGAAAAATCTCAATTGTTTCAGAACACATGCATTAAATTTCTTTCTCCTATCAGTGTTTTCACTGTATTAAAAAGAAACCAACAGAAATCTAGTATGGTATTTGAAAAATAAATACAGAAAGGATTTTCAAAGAACAAGTGGGCACTGTAAGTTATATTTAAAATACGTTCGTTTAATAATTTTATTTCAATGTTTAATGTTGATAATACAAGTATAAATGGTTGATAAGTATATAGTATCTTAAAAGAAGTAAAATACATTCCTATCAAACTTTTTACAAATACCTTCTCATTCCAGACTTTAGTATCTGATACGTTTTACTGTCACGCACTAGGTTTAAGTTACAATTAGATTAGAAAAGGAGCTGTGCACATAAGGGCCAGCCAAATTGTGACATAATGTCTAAAGCTGGATTTTGGTATTTCCTTCCTTCTTTCTTTCCTATCAATATCTATCTACCTACTTACCTACCTACCTATCTAGCTATCTAGCTAGCTATGGTGTGCATGTGTGTATAACCAAAGATTTTTACTTAAGCAGAATTGTCAGTGCTAATGTGGAGAAACTAGATATGACGTGTATACCTTTATATATCCAACAGAAATGAGTGTTTATATCCACCAAAAGGCACATACAAGAATATTCATAGCAGTTTTTGTCATAATAGCCAAAAACTGGGAAAAATCACTACATCCAATTAACAGAAGAATGGATAAAAATTTATATTTATAAAAAATAGTAATGAATAAGACCAAATTACTATCTTTAACAAGGCAGATGAAACTCATAACATCAAGTAACAGAAACCAGTCACAAAAATAAGAGTGTGTGTATGTGCTTCTATTTACATTAGATTCAAAAACAAACAAGGCTACTCTTTAGACAATAAGAAATTATTCAAAGTATAAATGAACTCAAAGTTCAGTTGCAATTTTCAACAACACAAATAAATATATGCTCTTAAATATTTAAAGAAGGCTCTACTCAGAAGTGCTTCAGTAAGGTGCAAATGACGTCTCCAAAACCATGCCCGTCTCTCCTGCCTTCTGTATCCTCATTAAGTTCCACCACAAGGACTCAAGCCAGAAACACAGGAATGATCCTCGACTCCTCCCCTCTCCCAGCAAATTATTCGCAACTCCAATTTCCAGGAAATCAATGCCTCCTTTCCATCCATTCTACCACAGTCCCGCTGCTGCCACCATTCCTGGCTTCGATCGATGCAGCTGTATTAGTCCTTACTAGTCTCTACCTCCTTCACATCTGGATTGGATCATGGGACTCCTCTGCTTGGACTTTTTCAGTGGCTTCCTGTCACTTTTAGGCCCAGATCCAAACATTTAAACCTGCAATGTAAGGTACTCCAAGAAGAGACGCCCATCTTCTTTCCCACCTTGTCTTCTCACACCCCGCAAGGTGCGCCGTCTTGGTCTTTGTTCAGTAAGCACTGGTTCCTTTGCCCCCACCTGCCAGCTCCTGTGACTTCTATCATCGCCTCAAAACTCAGCTAAAACTAGCACAGTGACTCACAGGAAGCCTGACTCACTCTCTGTGCCACCTGTTCTCAAGCTGGGGAATTACCCCTCCCTCTGTGTGCCCTGTAACCACCGTTGAGAAGTGAACTAAGAACTTCTCCAGGGCAGGGACCACACTGCTGATCGCCTAGCTTCATTGGCCAGTGCAGAGGCTGTACCAAAACAGTTGTTCAATAAATTTTGAATAAATCAATAATCAATGCATATTAAGCACTGATTAAACGTTAGCTGCTAAGAACATAAAGCCAAGTTCTTGCCTCAGACCTCTA
>NW_007733142.1:120874-122426 GCF_000696425.1 Galeopterus variegatus | reverse complement strand
AAGGTAGTAAGGAGAAGGGCCCTATGATCAATGTTCCTGAAGTTTCTGCAATCAGATACAATACATAATTAAACACTATTACAAAAGCAGTCAACTTAACTGTACAAAAATATCACTAAAACATGTTTGTGAATATTATAACTTCACATGATTGAATAATAAAAAATATAATATGCATTAAGAATAAAACTTATAAGAAATAAGCAAACCAAGGGCAGTGGTTAAAAATAACTATCGCTGACTCTCAACCTTACATTCTCTTTTGGCAAGGTCAAATTAAAACTATGCAGTGGATCAATCACATTTTTATGAATACCAAGTTACAGGTTACAACTTCTTGATCAGGTCTTTCAGAATTTAGCTTCTCTTTATCCACCTCAAAGATCAGGCTAATTAATTACTAAACAATAATAGCCACGACCAACATTTACTATGANTGGAAGGACGTGGTGGAGTGAAACTACTACCACTGCCATGGGACCAACAGTGGGATGAGCTGCCAGTGTCATTTTCATTTTCAAAGAGACAGGAGCAGCAGAATCACCCAGAAACTATGATGCTCATATGTCTCCATTCTGAAAACATAAAATTAACTTTTTTTTTCTGGCACGGTATGACAGAAAAACAGTTAATGGACCCAGTCAGTCATACAGCCTTAAGTACTGCTTGGCAGAAAACTTTACTCTGATGAATTTCTTAAATGATTCCTTCATAAACCATTCAATTTGCGCTATGCTGCCAAATTGCTAGAAATATACTGTATGATTTCAAGTAAGAGTATGAATTTGAGGAGAAATGTGAAAATCTGCTAAAGGAATAGGGATTCCAAAATCCATTTTAAAAAAATCTGGTACTCAAAATGACTGACTTCTAATATCAGAATGATCAATTCTTGGGATGGACCTTCTATATCTGCAAACCACATATAAACTTATAAATATAAAAGGACAAATTTTAAACTATTGGGCAATTTACTTTTCTACAATAAATCATACTTAAATCTTCAAAATTACTAAGTCCTAAATGATGCATTAAGGTAGATTAAGGGAAAGATGCCAAAGAACATGACATCTCTGATTCCATCATATCAACACGACTCTCAAAACTCTCCTCAGCTCTTAGGCTTTCATTTTATTTAAAATGTGCTGGAAAATAGCAGCTAAGAGTGTGGACTCTGGAGCTGGAAAGCAAGGATCAATGCCACTTCCACTACCTGTCAGCTCTGAGGCCTGCTGTGCCTCAGAATTCTCATCTGTAAAATGGAAATAACTGCATGTCTACCTCTTGGGGTAGTGGAACTGATAAAGATTAATCTGTGGAATGTGCTTAGAAAAGCGCCTACATAATGCTAAATAAATGTTAGCATTCACTGTCCCCTACTTTGTGGCTTGATATGATGGTGATAATACTCCATGGAAATTAGCACACCAATAAATATGTTACTATGAACTTTAAAAGGAATATTAAGACTGTGTACCCTAGCCTTAGAGTGATCAGGGAAGACAAATTAATAATCAATTAGGTTCTGAGGTCCAGGAAAATGTGTACTAAT
>NW_007733142.1:118605-119406 GCF_000696425.1 Galeopterus variegatus | reverse complement strand
ATCTCATCTAAAAAAGCACCTTGTTTCATCACCCCAATCATTTGGTATTTTATATTTATGTTCCAAAGAAATTATTGGGCTGGGTTTATAAAACATTCAAATAAAAGCACAGAGATTATTTGGTCAGAAAATATTATCTTTCATAACTTCACAAAAGTTAGGTAAGCATTAAAAAATATGAACTATAACTAGAAAAATATTAATGTTGTAGAAACTCATTATTTTTAGAAATACTTATAAAATAATCTTTAAAGGAATGGGACAGTTATCAAAATGCTAATTTTGTAACCTGGTCTACCTCTTCAAGAGAGAAACAGGGTACTCTGTGAAGCATCACTCAACAGTGAAGAAGACACTAGCAAAAGCAGATAGAAACACCAACTTCCCCTGCTCTGTCCAGCTTTTCTAAGCACAAAATACACATTACTGCCCGGTAGTCATCATGTAAAATCAATTTCTCCCTGAATTCCTTTTCTCATTCATATTATAATACCAACAATTCAGATCTCTTAAGAATTTGTTTCTGCATACTTTTATTATAAATGTACATGGTATGACAACTGTTGAAACCTAAAACATCCCATTCACAAAATAAGCAAAGACAAGTTGAAGCTGAAGCATAACTAAAAACATTCCTTGATCCTTCCTTTTCTCGACATTTAGTATTCAATCAATTTTGGCCAGCATAATCATTTCTAACAAAACCAATAATAACTATGCACATCACTGCTACAAAATCCAAATTAAGCATAAGGTGAAAAATATGAGCAAAGATTGAACCAATAAGTATCTCTCTCTCTC
>NW_007733142.1:116349-116846 GCF_000696425.1 Galeopterus variegatus | reverse complement strand
TCCAAATTCTTTACTAGGCCCTGTAAGGCCCTAATCTGTCCTCAATGCTTTATTGCTTAAGCCAACTCGAGATTGGACAGTGAGATCAGTACTTTTGAACGATGAATTTGAAGGGGTAGGCATGAGGCAAGGCTGCTGCTGTGCTGCAGGAAGACGAGGAGGACTGAGCCACAGCACTAGCACTAGGGCCACAGAAGAAAGAACTGACTTGAGAAACCTTTAGGGAGTCCATTGACAGGACTTGGGATTAGCTGCAGAGACAGAGGAGGACTCAACAATGACTCCCACATTTCTTGTTTGGGAATCCAAATGTCTATTGATGCAACCAGGAAAGATAAGGGAGGATGAAGGAAGAGGAGGCTTCGGGTATGTGACGATGACAAGCTATCCCTCACTGTCCACTCGGCTGCTTCAGGAACCCAGCACAGAAACTTCAGGTTGGGCTGAAAGTGCACAGCCCAGGGCCCAACAGTGCACAAGAGGGAATTCCCTTAGTA
>NW_007733142.1:113563-114736 GCF_000696425.1 Galeopterus variegatus | reverse complement strand
CCATCTCTGTCCATGGCTAACCCCTTCTCACCAGGTCACCTCCTCAGAGGTGGTCACCTCCTCAGAGCTGGTCACCTCCCCCTCCTGATGGGAGCCCTGTGTAGCTCATTAGTTACTTTCTACTCAGTATCCTGTTTTTATTGCTGTCACTGTGCTTTTCACAATCGTTAAATCACTTTACCATCTGTGTGGCCACGAGAATGTGAGCCCCGATGCACCCAGGAATTCTGCCTGCCTTTCTCCCTCTCATACACTTAGCTCTGAGCACTGTTCGGATCACAAAAGAAGTACTGAATAAGTACTCGTTAAATAAACAAACACATACTTAATATGGAAAGTAAAACTATCGCTATAAAATTAACTTACCTTCTGAGGTTATGTTTGAATCTTCTACAGCACTATCTAAAAAAAGCAAACACATCTTACATTAACTCGCCTCCACTCAGACCCCTAAATTAACTCATATCTACTCAAATATCTAAACTTGGCTCTTTTTAGACTGGGTCTTCTTATAGAGAGAGTCAGGAGTAATCACACTAGTATATCAACTTTAATTTCCATATTATATTCAAAGAGTGTACCAAATATGGTGACATTATTCCTGTGACATGAAACCTGCACTGCAAATAGGGAATAAATGTACTGATGATACTCAATTACTTTCCTGGTGACATGAAAATGTCTTTCATTTCTTATTACATCTCTTCTTTGTTCTATGAGTTTTAAGAGTTTTAACATATACGAGGGGGATGACTTGCAGGAAACATCCACTTCCAGAAAAAACTCACCTGAAATTTCTATCCCTTCATTTTCGGAAGGTTCATATACTATAAAAGAAACAGAAAATATAATGCTTTAGCACTGCGTAACTTTCATTATAACACAAAAATTGACAACACATTTCAAGGGCAGAGACGATGTCTTATTGATCTTTGAGCCTGCGGGGCTTGTCACTGGGAAACACAGATGGCAGAGCAGGCTGGGGAAGAGTTTGAGCAGCTGGAATGAAACAGGCCTGAATTCAAATTCCAGGGCAGCCACTTTTTAGCCATAGGAGATGGGCAATTTCAAACGCTTGCATCCTATAGAATGGGGAAAACAAGTTCTTTCCTGACCACTTGTTACCAGGATTCAATAATTTGTTTACTCCCAGGCGGCACTGAATTTTTTTTT
>NW_007733142.1:101959-112821 GCF_000696425.1 Galeopterus variegatus | reverse complement strand
CTTTCCTGACCACTTGTTACCAGGATTCAATAATTTGTTTACTCCCAGGCGGCACTGAATTTCTTTTTTTAAATTTTCGTGTCTGTGGTGGAGGTTTTGAGTTAGCTGAAGGTCTATTCTGCTAATCACCCTGGATGCCAGTTCTCACCAGGTAGAGTCCCGACTATGTCTAGGGAGCAATTCTGAGACCTCTAACCTGGGGGCAATCGCCCCCACTGCCAGCCTGAGAACCAGAGGTTGGCTGGCAGGCCCTGGATTCGCCACCCTGCCCAGGCCCAGCACCCCATTCTCCTTTCATTCACACGCACAGGGTTCAGTGCATCTCCTCTGTTCTGCTGCGGGAGAGGTGTGTCTCCCGTGCTCAAGGGGTTGCAGCTTTCTCAGCCAACCTGATCTTCCAAAATGCTTCCAATTTTCTGGTACACTATGAACAAACTTTCTTATTTTCCCAGCCTGTTCATAAATTTTTCTTATCCATTTAATAAAGAAACATTTTAGAGCACCTACTATCTTTCAGACATTATTCTCAGTATTGGGGCACAGCCAGGGACAATTTTTTAATACATTGTTTTGTCTTTTGGGGGCATTTGGAAGACGAAGGAGCAGTGAATATATGCTCCCTCTGTCACCTGAGCGGCGTCAGCATTAAATATGCTCACACATCCACCGACTTCAAAAACCACCACTCGCCTTTCCTGAGCCTGCTTCCCCTCGCCCTCTCTCCTGCATTTCACAATGTAATTCTTCAAAGAGTCGTGTGTGTTTGATGTCTCATCTCCTCACTTCCCCTCCTCAACACAATCGCATCTGTCTTCTGGCCCAACCACCTCCCAGCAAAGGCTCTGATGAGACCACTAGTGAGCACCTCTTTAATCTGATGGACACTTTCCAGCCCTTTCCCTATTAGAGCTCTTAGCAACATGCCTTCTTCCAGACACTTCTGCCCATGTGCTGTACTCCCTTCCAGTTTTTTATTTCTCCTTCCCCATCTTTCTCAGCACTTCATCTGTTTCTTAGTAGGCATTAAATACTGGCTTTCTTCAAAGTCCAGCCATAGAACCTCCTCTTGTTCCCCAATCCTCTCTCTTTAAGTGATCTTGGAGTTTGGTTCCAATGACCATGTGTATACTGAAGATTCCTGCACTTAAAACCACAAGTTAGACTTCTCTTCTGATAGCCAAACACCACCAAGTGGCTTATTTCATCTCTCCTCTTGAACGTCTCAAAGAAATCTACCAAAATGTATGGAACTGGACATATGACCTACTGCCCCATTCCTGTCCTCCAGTCTCTCCTGTCTTAGGACAAAAGCAGCCCGGCCACTGAGCTGGAGAGGCCAGCAGAGTGGCCATGCTTCCTGGCAACTGCTCTCTCTGCCAAGCTACACCCACACAGCAAGCCTGTCAATCTTACCTTCTCAATATTTCTCAGCTCTGTCCACTTCCTTCTACCACTGTTTAAACTGTGATCATCTCTGTCCAACTTCTGTCCATTGTAGTGGGGCCACCGCAGTCCCAGGTCACAGGCACGTTTTTGGCACTCACCACACCTTTCTCCTGGTAGCACAGGACACTACTAGCCTCCCTTTCTGGAAAATTATCTCTTTGGGCTTCTCATTTGACAGGGATGTCACTCAGGGAAAGATCAGGTTTGGATGACTACAGTAACCTAACCAGTCTCCCCAGATCTACACTTGTCTCTCTCCCGTCTATTTGTTACATGTCAGACTGATCAATCTTTTCAAAGTGCAATCTGATTGGAATGCAATCAGATTAAAATGCAAATTTCAATCCTATTTTGTAGCACCCTTGCATAGTGCCCTAAGGTGAAGATGAAAGCCTTGACCTCACCGAAGACATCCTCTGGACCCAGACGACCTAGCCACCTCAAGCCCACGTGTCTCCTCTCACCCCCGCTCACGACTGCCCAGCCATCTCTCCCCTTGCTTCCTCCACTGCTTCAGCTCAAACTTCAGGAAGTCTTGCCTCATCCACAGACTACGTAGGGTTTCCTTATTATATACTCTTGTTACACACTGTACTTGTTCTCACCAGCACTTATCACAACTGTAATTGAATACTACACTGAAATTATTTAATTTCTATTCCCCTCCTAAAATATCAGGTCCATGAGAACACAGACCATGTGTGTGTTCTTTACTAGAACTGCTCCAGTGTCCTGAGTTTGGAACACAAGGTAGTAAATAAATATGTAGTGTATGAATAAATATATCAATCAGATAGTAAAACTCTGCTGTCACCTCCCACGTTTGTCTGAGGTAGGCCTGATGCTTTCCAGGATATTTTTGATGAGGAAAGCTGGTTCCTGCTACGGTTCTGCCAAACTGTATATTTCTAGGTTCTCCAGTTGGGGGTTTAACACAGAATATACTCTGTTCTCCCACTGAAATACGCTTGTTTTCATCCTACCTACAGCTCCACTTCTGTGACAGTCACGTGGCTTCCCTAGTCTGGTTCCTAACTTTCCACAAAGGCTCCTGCACATAGTGAATAATCCTGTCCTATTACACTTATTTTGTTTGAAAAAGTTTATGTTCTATAGCAAGCTAATCCAAAGTATCTTACCAAATCGTGATGACCCTTTAGGTCATATTTATTACTGTTTGTTAGCAATTGAAATGACATTTATTATGATACTCTCTCCCTATGAAAACATTTATTTTTACAATGTCCTTTTGAGCAGGGTATCTAATTTTACACTTCTTACGAGTTTGATTTTAAATTCCTCTAGAATTAGACTGCAAATTATGTTCCAAACGTGATCTTTCTAGCATATTTAGAAAAACACTATAATGACTGGCAGAAATGAGAAAAGTATCTTAAATCTCACCTCTATCTGCAATTTTTAATTTCTAAATTTCTATTTTCTCCTTCAAATTCAAGATTGGAAAGAAAATCTAATACAATCTCAGTGGCCAACTTAACTTCTTATAAAAATATTAGTATCTAAAGACACAATCTGGGATTCTTCCAATGGTATCATTTATACCTGATTAGAAACAGGCACAAGGGATGAGGATCCTGGTAGGGTCCCTAGTCTTAAATACATACTCTCAATAGATCAGCACATCAGGTCTACACACAGCCTTTCTTAATTTTCTTCAACTGCAATTCACCTGCTGTCACGAGACTAAAAACTTCTTAAAAATAAGGACCCTATAATTACACAAATTTGAATTTCAGTCCCTAAAGCCCCCTAGAACATAGATATTCATCTCAATCATGATGCATTTCTTCACTCTTCTTTTTTTACACACACAGTTATGAACTGTCTTCTCTTTTTCTACAGAGTCATCACTGAATATAATTCAAATAAAAAGGATTCATCATTGGCTTTATCATTACTTAGTCACGCAATCCGGGGCAAATTATTTACGTTCTTTGAACCTTATTTCTCTCATCTGGGAAGCAGGGAAACTATAATCTACTTCATGGAGTTCAGTAAAATCGTGCATAAAATGGAAAGAAGAGGAGTTACAATTGCCTAAATCTGAACTGGATGCTACTCATGTCACCAATTCACCAGAAAGGTCTTCTCCATGGCCTTTACGTCTGAAATCCAATTCTTAACCTTTCCCAAGGTGGCAAATCAGTCATCTTTGAGAGTGGGGTTAATCTGCAGAAACACTCAGAGGAGTTAACCTCTGACTAAAGTAGCTGTTTACGCATGTTTTAGTCAGAACAGAGAGATGACTACAAAGTATTGAGATCGGCGTTCTTGAAAATTCCTAACTGCCTCCTAAGGCAACTGTTAAAGGATTTAAGAAATTATTTAAGCAATGGCAGAACCACTGGAATAGGTAAACAATCTCCCCAAGTGAATTCTTTGAAAACTACCATTCATTTGGATGGTTCTAAGTTATGATATTTATAACTCAAGATATAATTTCCCATACTTTATAATCATACTGCAGGTATATTTTAAAATGAGTAGGTGGCTTAAAGTTAAACATTTCCAAACCTTGTTCCTCATAGTGTTGGTGTGTTAAATCATCTACAAAAAGAGAGAATAAAGGCAAAATTAGTATTAAATGAGTCATTCTGTGTAACTGCTTAGCTGAAAACAACAACAAAAATACAAACAACAACAAAAACCATTCTGAAACACAGAGTTCTATTCCTTTAAACATTAACATCTACACAGTCGGTAGTAAATGCCTCTGGCCAAACACAACTAAAAAAAAAGGTCAATTATTTTCATAAAAATTCCTCGAAATGGCACAGAGCAAGATATACAAAAGTAGTGTTAGGATTTAACATCCTGTTTTGTTGCAAAGGCACTGGTAGATGAGGTAAAAATATGAAAGCCTGATATTCTTCTAGTGCTCTAATTTTGTTATGAGATGGAAAGTTCTGTATTAGGTGTTAAAATTACATCTTTGACTCCACTGAAAGAAAAATCACCATGAAAAACAGCATTGCAACTGAAAAACCTTAAGTAACATTTAAAATCTACAGAAAATGTCCATCTGATACCTGCATCATGGTGCAATCTCCCATCATCTACTACTACTGGTTCACTGGAATCTAAAAAGAAAAAATATATACCTTTGCCAAACATGAAAAAACCAAACCGTTCCATTACCAGACACCCTTATAAAAGATTCATACATTAATTCTAATCTTCATAACCATGTAAGACAGATACTATTATTTAATAAAATTTAAGCTGAAGAAAGTTCCGTAATTTGCTATTGCAAAGATAGAAAAGAACAGAACTAGGATTTGTTCCCAGCCTGGCCCTACTATATATATAATACTGCCTCTTCAATTTCCAAATATTCTCTCCAACATCCTACTAACAAAGAACAAAATCCCAGTGGTGGTTGTGAAAACCACAGCTCCTTTTTCCCCTCATTTCCCCATGTAATATTAAACTATATTCAGAAATTTCTATAAATATCGCAGCAATCAAAAATTATTAAAAATATTATAAAGAGATCTCTGTGTTGAATCAAAGTGACTTGAACCTTAACCCTGGTTCAAAATGGCCTTGGCCACTGCCTCAAAGAGAAACACATCAATAATTTTATTATACACAAACCTGGATTTTCCTGTTCATATATCATGTCTTCTATATCCTGGTTATCATCCTGTGAAACTATAAATTAGGAAATAATTAGGAAATTATAAACATGTTTCAAATAAGGATTACATGTGATATTCAAAACTGGAAAAGCACAATTTCTAGCAATGACAGAAATGTAAAATCAAATCATAATGATGTTCAAACATGTTCACTCGTGAAAAAGAAATCGGTATTAACTGTGCTCAGGGCCAAATACACACATGAATAAGATAGCTCCCGTCATTAACAGGTTTATCATCTAACTTTAAATCAATAGAGCTATATATCTTCATCTAGCGTATGCAAATGAAACTGCACTCAGCAAATACGAACGAGAGAGGCAGAGAGCGCAGAGCAGGTGAGCACAGCGCCCGCCCGCTCGGCACGCGCCTGCGCACATCAAGCCCGGGCGAGGCCCACGTTCCCAGTCCTCACTTGGCCTCCATATTTGGGGGGGGGGGTCCCTCTGGGGCTCCTCCCGTACTTGGAATACAGTTCCCGTGTTTACAGACATATGGTGCTAACGAGGTATAGGTCCTAAATGCCAGCCACCAATATCATGAGGTCCTCAAGCAGAGAGAGTGATTTGTTCCAGCACTGAAGGAAAAACCAGCCAACAGCACAGGTTGCTGAAAGGAGGGCGTCCATCTCCCGCGCGCCCATCCCGTCCAGGGGCACGCGACACGTGACAAACACAATGTTGCCCGTTCACTGACTTCCACTCTATCTTCTGAACTAGTAATCCCACTACTGGGAATTTATCCTCAGAAAATAGACTTCAAAACTTAAAAACTATGTTCGCAAAGATACATATAGTATAAAATATATGACATTAGTAATTGTCTATCATATGAGATATATTACATAATTTAAAATATATTGTTATTAATAAATAATAGATATATTATGGTGCTCTTTTAAAGGAAGAGACTCATTCTAATTAAGAAAGAAGAGTACTAAATTAATGTCTCACCTGTCTCCTCCACATGGTAACTATCCTCAGTTTCTGAAAAAAAATTAGATCATTACCACTTTCATAAAAGTAGTATGTACGTATACTGTATATGTACATTCTGAATCTACACTTATCATTAATTTATTTTAAGAGCAAATAACTATTAAAATAAAACATGGACATATCAACGAAATGCCTCACACATTCTCTTATTTGAGCCACCCAACCACACGGGTTGACAAACACCATAACCCGGGCTGAACAGAGAGGACGACCTATACAGAGTACCACAGTGACAAAGGCTGGTCCTAGAAAAGGTGCTAATTTCTAGTCCACTTTGCACTCCACTACAGTGTTCTATTTTCTAGATGTGTGCTGCCTTTTCTGGAACAAATGTACACTGTCTACAGGTGGGAACACAAAGGAAAAATGGAGGACACTTTATCCTTCTGGGGAGCTGAACAGTAAAGGTTTTGGTAACTTAACCCACATCCCCTAGCATGAGTGCTGCCACCATATGACCCTCATTACGCTTAAGACCTTTGTTAATTTTATTTAATACATTTATAAAGTGTAAATATTTTATTGTCTGAAGACTTTCAACAATCAACTTTTCAGTTCAAACTGAATCTATGTCCCAATTAAAGATTAGGTCAGAAAATAAGGTTTCTTCAATTTATGAACTCCCCAGAAGTGCTTCCTCTATCCCTAATCTATAACTCCTGACCTTAAAAATATCAAATCCTTCATGTTTCTGATTATTTGAACATCTGAACTGAAATCTGTTGTATAAGCAGCATACAGAAACCCAAATCCTGACAACTGGCCATCCTGCTGAGCCGGCTTAGCCAAAGACAGGAGGGAGCATGTGACAGCAGGGAAACGTGGTGGTCACCTTATCAGCATCCCTACTCAGAAATGAGAAACATTTTTTCCCCACAGAAAACATGACATAAATGATTACTAAAGGACTAAAGTTCTAAAGCTAGTCTATAAATGCCTATTTTCAATGTATAATGGAGCTGAAATCATGTACTTGTCCAAAAGCATTTTGTGTTTGCATTTTTCACACAAAACTATACATTATATACAAACCATCTCTTATAACATTATTTTTATGGGAAAGTACATTTCCTGCTCTAAACAACAGGCACGGATATAAACTTTTGGAAATATATCCCCTCATAAATTAGGAGCTGCTGGCTTCTAAAGTAATTTCCCAGCATATTAAATATTGTGAGAAGTAATCAACTTTACTTTTTCATTACTTTTATGTTTTAAAAATGTCCCTGCAACCTTTTACCAGCTGTACTGTGTAGGATTTTGTAAATTAATTTTTACAGAAACACAGTCATACTCACCCACTGAGGTACAGTCTGAGGCTGCTTTTGTGCACCACAGCAGAGCTGAGTGGCTACAACAGAGGCCTGTACGGTTTGCAAAGCCTAAAATGTTTACTATCTGGACATTTATGGAAAATGTTTGCCAATGCCTGGTACAGAAGCTAAGAACTGTGTTCTACCCCCTGCAGTTGAAGAGTCCATGTTAGAATGGGAACCTGTGATAGATTATCATCAGTTGTTGTTCATCAGTTGTTTGAATTTCATAAGACAAATGGCATCCCAGGCAGTAGAATGTTGTAGAAGTAGTTTGCCGAAGTATTTTTATTTGTATAAGAAATTTACATATTCTAAATTGCCCTTAAAAATGTTTTGAATCAAAATCAGGATATGTATTTGTTTAAGGGNTGGGGGGGGGGGGTCCCTCTGGGGCTCCTCCCGTACTTGGAATACAGTTCCCGTGTTTACAGACATATGGTGCTAACGAGGTATAGGTCCTAAATGCCAGCCACCAATATCATGAGGTCCTCAAGCAGAGAGAGTGATTTGTTCCAGCACTGAAGGAAAAACCAGCCAACAGCACAGGTTGCTGAAAGGAGGGCGTCCATCTCCCGCGCGCCCATCCCGTCCAGGGGCACGCGACACGTGACAAACACAATGTTGCCCGTTCACTGACTTCCACTCTATCTTCTGAACTAGTAATCCCACTACTGGGAATTTATCCTCAGAAAATAGACTTCAAAACTTAAAAACTATGTTCGCAAAGATACATATAGTATAAAATATATGACATTAGTAATTGTCTATCATATGAGATATATTACATAATTTAAAATATATTGTTATTAATAAATAATAGATATATTATGGTGCTCTTTTAAAGGAAGAGACTCATTCTAATTAAGAAAGAAGAGTACTAAATTAATGTCTCACCTGTCTCCTCCACATGGTAACTATCCTCAGTTTCTGAAAAAAAATTAGATCATTACCACTTTCATAAAAGTAGTATGTACGTATACTGTATATGTACATTCTGAATCTACACTTATCATTAATTTATTTTAAGAGCAAATAACTATTAAAATAAAACATGGACATATCAACGAAATGCCTCACACATTCTCTTATTTGAGCCACCCAACCACACGGGTTGACAAACACCATAACCCGGGCTGAACAGAGAGGACGACCTATACAGAGTACCACAGTGACAAAGGCTGGTCCTAGAAAAGGTGCTAATTTCTAGTCCACTTTGCACTCCACTACAGTGTTCTATTTTCTAGATGTGTGCTGCCTTTTCTGGAACAAATGTACACTGTCTACAGGTGGGAACACAAAGGAAAAATGGAGGACACTTTATCCTTCTGGGGAGCTGAACAGTAAAGGTTTTGGTAACTTAACCCACATCCCCTAGCATGAGTGCTGCCACCATATGACCCTCATTACGCTTAAGACCTTTGTTAATTTTATTTAATACATTTATAAAGTGTAAATATTTTATTGTCTGAAGACTTTCAACAATCAACTTTTCAGTTCAAACTGAATCTATGTCCCAATTAAAGATTAGGTCAGAAAATAAGGTTTCTTCAATTTATGAACTCCCCAGAAGTGCTTCCTCTATCCCTAATCTATAACTCCTGACCTTAAAAATATCAAATCCTTCATGTTTCTGATTATTTGAACATCTGAACTGAAATCTGTTGTATAAGCAGCATACAGAAACCCAAATCCTGACAACTGGCCATCCTGCTGAGCCAGCTTAGCCAAAGACAGGAGGGAGCATGTGACAGCAGGGAAACGTGGTGGTCACCTTATCAGCATCCCTACTCAGAAATGAGAAACATAATCTGTTGTATAAGCAGCATACAGAAACCCAAATCCTGACAACTGGCCATCCTGCTGAGCCGGCTTAGCCAAAGACAGGAGGGAGCATGTGACAGCAGGGAAACGTGGTGGTCACCTTATCAGCATCCCTACTCAGAAATGAGAAACATTTTTTCCCCACAGAAAACATGACATAAATGATTACTAAAGGACTAAAGTTCTAAAGCTAGTCTATAAATGCCTATTTTCAATGTATAATGGAGCTGAAATCATGTACTTGTCCAAAAGCATTTTGTGTTTGCATTTTTCACACAAAACTATACATTATATACAAACCATCTCTTATAACATTATTTTTATGGGAAAGTACATTTCCTGCTCTAAACAACAGGCACGGATATAAACTTTTGGAAATATATCCCCTCATAAATTAGGAGCTGCTGGCTTCTAAAGTAATTTCCCAGCATATTAAATATTGTGAGAAGTAATCAACTTTACTTTTTCATTACTTTTATGTTTTAAAAATGTCCCTGCAACCTTTTACCAGCTGTACTGTGTAGGATTTTGTAAATTAATTTTTACAGAAACACAGTCATACTCACCCACTGAGGTACAGTCTGAGGCTGCTTTTGTGCACCACAGCAGAGCTGAGTGGCTACAACAGAGGCCTGTACGGTTTGCAAAGCCTAAAATGTTTACTATCTGGACATTTATGGAAAATGTTTGCCAATGCCTGGTACAGAAGCTAAGAACTGTGTTCTACCCCCTGCAGTTGAAGAGTCCATGTTAGAATGGGAACCTGTGATAGATTATCATCAGTTGTTGTTCATCAGTTGTTTGAATTTCATAAGACAAATGGCATCCCAGGCAGTAGAATGTTGTAGAAGTAGTTTGCCGAAGTATTTTTATTTGTATAAGAAATTTACATATTCTAAATTGCCCTTAAAAATGTTTTGAATCAAAATCAGGATATGTATTTGTTTAAGGGAAAAAAGTCACTTTAATTGAAGCTTTAAGCTTCAACTCAAAAAATTAGATAAAAGTTAAATATTGGTTTTAAAGGGATTTAGGAAAATTTTCAATAATTATAATTATAAACTGTCTATTGTATTTTATCCCGAAACCACAAAAATGTGTTCTACCTTCATGGAATGTTTCAGGCTCCAGGGTCTCAAATCTGTCATCTGAATCAGCTGCTGTAAGGAAATCGTCATCCTCTGCTTGTGGTTCTCCTGTTGGTCCATCCTCTTCTTGTTGCAGGTCTTCTCCTTCAACAATGACAATGAACAAAATGACACTGGTCCACAATGAGGGCACACTGGCAGCAGCCAAAGCTGCCACACAACCCCTCCTGCTGCTGGATGTTCTCTGCCCCTCCTCCGGGTCAAAGCAGGTACTGTTGTCCACTCCACAGCTACTTTATCACCCTGGCCAAGTGCCATCTGCCTAAGGGGGGAACAGGTCTCCTCTCATTAGAACATGAACTCATCAAGGACGGGGACCTCATATATTTTGTTCATTATTTATGTGAAGCACATAGGGTCATGCCTAGCCATAAGAAGTACTCAATAAATATTTGAGGAATGAATAAATGAATTCATAATTATTAATACATTTGCCTTTTTAGTTATCACTGGGTCAGAGAAAAGATCAGA
>NW_007733142.1:99147-100925 GCF_000696425.1 Galeopterus variegatus | reverse complement strand
AATTCATAATTATTAATACATTTGCCTTTTTAGTTATCACTGGGTCAGAGAAAAGATCAGACTATGACCATTTACTGAGAATTGACATAAAATTCCATGTAACAACTTTAAACGTTACTCAAATGTTTTACAGAAAAGAATAGCTAGCCAGGTACCTAAATCATATGCTAGGTTACAGATTTACCTGGATTACACTGTGCATCCAAACATTCCTATATTTAGCCTTTAAGTTATGCAAAGATGCCCATTTTCTTTTCTGAGATTAACTTCTATGATATACTGAGCTTTTCTGTTTCTTTCGTGTAGACGTTGGACAGGCTGCATCATTCAACCACAATGTGGTTTAGATTGTTAGTGTGCTTAAAAATTACCCCAAAGGTAACTTGACATGGCTTCCAGCAGAGTATTTCCTTTGCATAATATCCTAAAGAACCTGAGTGAGCTGGACTTAGCTGTACTCTGTGGCACGATGATTAGGACTGTGACTAGGACTGTGACCATGACGTCTGGAATGTGTGTCTCTGGATTTAGCCTCTTCCGCACCAGCAGCATGACTGTGGGCTAATTAGTTAACTACTCTGTGCCTAAGATTCCTCCTTGCATAAAATGAGAACAATTATCTATAGCACTGTTCTCAAGATAACAGCACTTAGAAATAGGTCTGGCCCATGATGACTGTTTAGGTGTTGTTATTACTGCTGTCATCATTACAGTAATAATAACATTACTATTTTTACTGCTACTGAATTTCCCTCTAAACTGCAAGAAGGCTGCCTCTGCTGTGGCATGGAGATGCTTGCAGGTGTTACTGAATCACGTAGGCCTATTATGTAGATATTATATGAACCTGACTCATTTCAGATTTTCTACTTAGCAAACCGATCACCAATTCTAATTCCTGTTGTAAATTTCACTACGCCTTTTCTTCTTACCATATTGCTCTTTCCTTATTCTCCTTTCATTCTAGCTACTGCAATTCTATGATCTTTTACATCAGCAGGATTAGCTCTCAGCCATTGCTGTTCAATGGATGTGTCACTGTTTTCAGTAGGGAAACTAACCCAACACTGAACACTGTCTCTGAGTCTCCACTGCTCGGTCAGTAACAGCCTGGTGTAAAGAACAGAAAAGAGTCTCCCGAGGGTTTACTAGACTCTGGGCACTATCAAGCCCTCTGCAGCCACTGTACCATCCCTACGAGGTAGGTGCTATCATCTCACTGTGAAAGATGAGGAACTTGAGACACTTTGCTGAAGCCACACAGCTAACAGAGCAGAGGCAGGACCTGAATCCAGTCATGAAATGCAGGATTACTTTACAGATGGTGATCAGGTCTGAGGAGATGTGACGAGTGGACAGTGTGGGAAACACATCCCAGCAAAAGAATAACAAGTGCAGAGGCCCCAGGGCAGGGACAGGCTTGGCAGTTACAAGGAAAAGAGGGAAGGCCAGTTGGGCTAGGCCACATCAAACATGGGTTATAGAGGAGCAAGAATAGAAACCAGGGACTCAACTGCATGCCATTGCAGTGGTCATGACAAGAGGTGACAGTCATGGCTCTGGCACTGGAGAGTCAGGCATGTGCTGGAAGCAGTGCTGACAGTACTTGCCAATGGATTAGATGGGAGGGGAGAAGAGAGAAAGCAAGGACAACAGCATTTGGCGGGGGGAGGGGAACGGGGGAAGCACTTTGAGATGGGGAGGAATCGAGAGTTCTTTCCGTGTTAAGCATATTTTAGGTCTGAGACACCCATAAGGCATCCAAATGGAGATGCCAA
>NW_007733142.1:96704-98070 GCF_000696425.1 Galeopterus variegatus | reverse complement strand
TAGTATTTTATGCCATGGACCATGTGTGACTTTCTAAGGAGAAAGTCCTGATGAAGAACAGCACAGGCCCACGAAGAAGGCTATGGCAAGAAACGTGGTGCTAGACGTGATTCCTCCTCTCTCGCTGGCTGCCATCCCACCTGCCTGCATGTCTCCCATGGCCTTCCACTTCTCTCCATCCCCATCTTTGGCTAAATCGAGCTTGACCAGCCACCTTGACTCACTTGGGGTACCAGAGCCACATCCGTCTGGTCTCCCTGATGCACACTTGTGCCCCTCACCGTTTCTCATGCTGCAGACAGAATACACAACACTCCTAAACATCCTCCAACGGCTTCAACTGCTTAGAATCAAGTAAACACACCCTTTCCTCTCATCACTCTCCACCTATCTATCCTGAACTACTTTCAGGTCCTCTCTTGCCTCTGGGCCACTCTATGTCCTCTACTTAAAACACTAACCACACTGGCCTGGGGAAGCTCTACACCAGCCACCAGCTCCTATGTAAAGATGTCATTTCCTCCAGGAAACCTCTTCTGATCTCCAAGTCTGGGTAAGCCCCACAGAGCATCCTGTGTTTCACCATTACAGAACTTACCTCATTATACAGAAATCACTTATTTATTTAGACTGCATCTTCCCTGTGTTAGGTTAAAGTTTAAAAAAAAAAAAAAGCTATAGGAAGAAGCCTACACTTGCTCATATAGGCAGACATATGTTCAGGTGAAATGGCTTTCCCAGCTGCAAAGAATCTGGTAATAGAAGTTCACAGGTTCTTACACCCCTAGCAGCCATCAGCTAAAATCAGTTTAAATGATAGGGAATTATTTGTTTGTTTTTAAGAAACACCTTTTTCTTCCCCTTTCGGGCGACCTTTGGATCCCACCAAATCATCTGGAGTATCAGGGTACCATAGTGTCCTGCCCGCTCTACAATCCCTTCATAAGTTACATTTTGGGGTCATGCTCTGTTACTATCAAGAATCAACCTGAATCAATCCTAAAACATTGGTTTCCTTTCTATCATTTAATATGAGGGTACTTCAAAAAATTAGTGGAAAAATAGAATTAAAAGGTAATATAAGTCTTTCCATGAACTTTTTGCAGTCCTCTGTTATTCTCTACCCAGAACTCCATGTGAGAAATTTTTTAGATCTGAGTGCTGGGAAAATGCTTTATATTCTCCAAGTAGATAGCACATTTTCCCCTCTCTAGTAATAGAACCTATATAACAAAAAGTTTCTCCACCAGCCACGCTTAATGCAAAATGTGAGGGTTGAGGACAGCACCTAGATAACCCATCAGTTTGCTTGTGTTCTGTTTCCCTCCTCTCTGTCCTCCTGTCTATTTTTGATGGATCACTGATC
>NW_007733142.1:92638-96242 GCF_000696425.1 Galeopterus variegatus | reverse complement strand
ACCTATATAACAAAAAGTTTCTCCACCAGCCACGCTTAATGCAAAATGTGAGGGTTGAGGATAGCACCTAGATAACCCATCACAGTTTGCTTGTGTTCTGTTTCCCTCCTCTCTGTCCTCCTGTCTATTTTTGATGGATCACTGATCTTAATTTGCTTATTCTCATTTATTCCTACAATTTCTTTGGTATATGCAATAAGTTACTGCACAGTGAGAGGGTAAAATGAAGTCTAGTGCTATTTCAGAAATAGCCCTCAAATATCTTAGAATAAAAAATGTTTTTAAATAACCCAAACACCCAATTAACATTTAAATTTTAACATAATGTCCAAGTCATTTTATGGAATTAAACATTATTTTAGCAACTTATGACAAAACAGTAGGTTTTAATTCATACCATGTTCTGTGTATATCGTTTCATGGAGAAGGGACTGAATTTGTTCTTTTACTTCATCTTCGATATTCTGGGGTTCTAAAATAATTACAAAACATAACTAAGTAGAAAAAATTCAAACATTAACGTGAAACTTTAACACTCAAATATGGCATTACGTATACACCTATTAAAATGAATATATTTAGCTAGGCAACTACGCATTTTTTTTCATATCACCTTACCAGTTTTTTCTATGTTGGCAAACATGGTAGATATTTAAAATTGGTTTTATTTTGTCAGCAGACATAATTGTTAAAAGACTTTCAATAAGATTTTTAAAGAAAGAAAACTAATTCAGGTTCAGAATTTTCTTAAAAAAAAAAAAAAAAAAAAAACTAAGACCAAAATGACTTCAATTTCTAATTAATAAAACTCAAGGGCCGGCCTGTGGCTCACTCGGGAGAGTGCGGTGCTGATAACACCAAGGCCACGGGTTCGGATCCCTATATAGGGATGGCCGGTTAGCTCACTTGGGAGAGCGTGGTGCTGACAACACCAAGTCAAGGGTTAAGATCCCCTTACCGGTCATCTTTTGAAAAAATAAAAATAAAAACAAATAAAATTCACACTAACGATAGAATAAAGTGGGAAAGACAAAGTTTTCATAAAGGGAAATACTGGGAAATAAAGATAAAAATATAGAAGACGAGGTCAATGTAGATTAAAGTATGTGGTCAACCACTGTATTCCCTGACAGGCAGGAGAAAAGGTGCCCTTGCTAGTGACTGTGAGGGCTGAGAGTAAGCAGGGTTGGCTGACCGCTCCCGGATGCTGTCAGGAAGTGGAAGTAGATCTTATACTGTCACTGACAATGCTGTCAGTGTTGGAGGACCTAATCTGACAATCAGAGCCACAGCTTCAAATAAATGTGAATTACCAAACTGATCATCAGCGATGACATTCTGACCACACTGCAGTGCTTACTGGACTTTGAGACTTACTGCAACACCACAGAACCAACAAGAAGCCGCAACCACACTGACACTGTTGTATGTTCAGTGAATGAAAGTAGCGGCAGACTTGGTGTCATGAATGCTGTCATGTGAAATAATGCCAATGACATCAGTTGTGTTGAGACAAAGAATAAGTTAATTTGAACTTCAGACATGGAAGAGTTTAAATACAATAACTATTATGCTAATCACACTAGGCAACCATTTCTAAAGCACAAAAACGTCTTATATTTTAATAAATGTTTATATTTCAAAAACAATTTATATATATTCTCACACTATTATAGAAGAGTACTGATCAGCACTCTTCCCTCATCATCCCTCACAATGCCCATGATAGCCTCCTAACTAGATTCCCAGTTTTACAACTGCTGAAAGCACCACCCCAGGAGAACACAAGGACTGAGTTGCTGGAAGTGGAGGGTGGTGCACTCTGCTCCTTTGCTTAACCCTTTAATGGCTTCCTTTGCCCAAATAGGTGAAAACCTGAGCTCCTTGGAACAGAATATAAGACCTCCACAAGACAGCCCTCACACACTGCTCCACAACCATCTGTACTAGCACTGGCCTTAAACCTGTTGACTACACCACACCACTTCAACTTCCCATGACTTTGCAAATGTTCTTCCTCTTCCCTGGAGAGAGTTGGTAGAAGCAGAAGCAAAAGTACAATGGGATAAAGAATGAGTGGAAAATAAGATGAAAAAGCAATTACAGATTCTTCTTTCAGAAGTCTGGCTATTACAGTAAGGGGAAGAATTAGATGGCAGACTGAAATGTAGGGCTCAAGAGGGGTTTTATTTTATTGTATTTTTATGAAAGTTCTGTGATTGTGTTTATAGAATGGTGGATGGAGTCAGAGAAGGCAGAGAAATTAAAGACCTAGACAAGAGGAAAGTTGAGAAGGCAATACTTAAATCAAAACAAATATTATCAAAAAATTTAAAAGGAAGAGCAGAAAGCAAAACATACAGAATTTCAGAGTAGGTACTAGTTTTGAAAAACAAAGATTTCTTAATTATGAATTTATTTAATACAAAGTAAAATTTGAGGTGCTAAATCCAAAAACACATGTAAATTATAAAACTTAAAATTCACTCCTTGTTCCAGAGCCATGGCATGATTATAACAATTCTACAAGAGTGGGAGGGAGACAAATTCTTCTAGGATTATGATTAAACAAATAACAAAATTCAGAACCACATATTGATCTTAAAAGGAAGGAAGGAAAATCAAATATTCATCAGTACACAATGATAAAATCAGCCAAAGTACCATTTGTACTCAGTAAAGTACTTAAGTTGCCAGCACAGTGTCATACCTAACACTTCCAGTAGATGGCACAATAAAACCAAATTTCTTGAGAACTGTATGAATGAAAAATGTGCAGAAACACTGAACAGTACTTTATAATAAGTATGATACCATAAATAGGAAATGACAGCAATGTATTGAAATTTCATAAGTGTCATACCTAACACTTCCAGTAGATGGCACAATAAAACCAAATTTCTTGAGAACTGTATGAATGAAAAATGTGCAGAAACACTGAATAGTACTTTATAATAAGTATGATACCATAAATAGGAAATGACAGCAATGTATTGAAATTTCATTGACTAATTTATTAAAATATTTCAGGATTGTCCAACCTATGAGTCATAGGTCCATGGATGACTAGATACCTGAATTGATCTATCAATCCATGCAGATAAAAAACAGACTTCACAGAGGATCACAGTGGGGTCTGAGAAGCCTTTTGATGTAGACAGGAGACCCTCATATAAAAAAGAAAAAACCCACGAGACCTACTCTATTAAATAAAGCGGCAAATTTTGCAACATTGGTGTATTAATACGTGGCTATATTTACTTTCAATGTAATCTGGCACAGTAGTGCTGGAATCAGAATCCAGAAACATAGTATTTAATTCATGATGTTCCTGTGTGGTCTTGGTCAAAGAACACCTTACCCTTAGATTACTGATCTCAAAAATGAAAATTACCCTGTGCAAATTTTTACTAGAACAAATTTACTATAATATTTCAGAAAAGAAAAAGTAGTTCATTATTCTGTAAACAATGTAAAACAAACTGTGGGTAAAACACGATGCTGTCAATAGCAAACAAGGATGCCTGTCAGGCTAAGGGGCATCCCGGTGGGATTTCGAGGACAAGAACAACTTACCTGCCCCCAGGTGAGCCTGCTCCTCTGG
>NW_007733142.1:83445-92105 GCF_000696425.1 Galeopterus variegatus | reverse complement strand
ATATTACATGCTTAAAAATTAATGTAGGGAAATAGTGTGCGTTTTAATTTCACAAAGGCCTACACTCTGGTTTCTCTTCAGATCGTATAAATCTTTTGCCTTAATTTCACAAAGGCCTTTAATATCTCTTTGTCTAAGTCAGCCTTTCATTTAAAAATTAATAAAATAAAAATATTACTTAAATTATTCACGAATCTCTAACATATATGGTCATGACTACACTTGCCAAAGTTCAGTGTGGACCTTTAATTAAGGTCCTCTTGCGTTCATGTGACTGACTGATTCCTCAGACCTGAAGTCTGAATTCAGCAATGAGACAACAAAGATGCACTTCAACTCTGTCATTCATGTGCACTCCATATTTTAATATGTACATAATTATTATTCTTGAAAAACAACAAATGATTAAAAATAAGAAGTCCCGCATAACCCACTATTTACAGTCTTCCAAAGGTTACACCTACAAATAATCATATGATTCTATAACAGCTAAAAGATACGGGGAGAAGTTCCTTTTCTTTTTACAAGTCCTAAGGAAAATCACGGCCTCACTGGGAATCTTGGGCCAGGGGCTGTTGCAGGAGGGAGAGTGCTGCGCACGGCAGGAGCCATGGTGACGGCCAACACAGACCGGAGAGGCGGTTTTCTAATCTACACACCTGTGTACAGCTCTTAAGGTACAAACACTACTGTAGTCTGGAAAATTCTTATTTCAGTGTCTTTAAGTGTTATTATTTTTGCATTCTTTACGTCTTCCCTTATCATTCCCTTTTCCATATCTCTTCATTTTTCTCTCATTGGCAAAAACATATTGCCACATTCCTCTTCCCAAATCTTAAAAAAACACTGAGACAGAGATACACAGGACCTCATGGCATCACACTTATATCCAACACTATAGGAGTACTTAAAAAGTTTATGGAAAAACAGAATTAAAAAATCATAGAAATCCTCCCATGAACTTTTAGAAGTACCCTTGAACTTTCACACGAAATCCACCACTACCACAATTAACACATATCGTTGTGTCTATACCCTTGAGTGACCTCTAAGTTAAACACCCCACAGGTCCTGACTGTAGCTCTATTTCAGAGAGTGGGGGTCAGGGACAAAGGGCTAGTAAACCATATCACATTTCAAATTCAAATTCAAGGCTGAACATTTCCCTGCCTCCTTCCCTTTAAATAATCCATTCTTACATCCTACAGCTATTAATGGGACAGGCATAGAACTATTCATTGCTAAGTTCTGCTGAAGGAATGGGGTAAAACTTAAGAATCTTTAGAATCTCTGCACTGTGAGCACCTCAGTGAACACCTGAGACGTAAACTCAGCCAGTGATGGATGCTCCAAAACCACTTCCTGAGGAGCTGCATACCCCCAGTCGTGTGACCACTGCACTAGTTCAAATGGCTGCAGAGATTCCTGGCAGGGCCAGGGCTCCTCAGCTGCTGCAGAAGCAGGAAAGGAGACTCTCATCGATTTCTCCATCTCTCTGCTCCAGCATCCATCACTTCGGTACCACAGGCCTAGCTTGCCTGGGACAGTACCAGTTTACATCTTTTGTCCTGGAACTATTATTTCACTTTCAAAAGTATCTCAGATTGGATGAAAAATTACAGGGCATCCTTCCCTGATCCTATACATAACAAGCTTTCAAACTGTGCCCCATGAGTGCATGAAGCAATGAAATATTTTCCCACCAAACAATAAAGATTTCAACTGTCTGAAAACCCCACTCTCACTGGATTTTGAGAAAGGTGTCATTTGAAAAAAAAAAAAAAATCTAATGAAAACTACTAGTATACCAATATTCTGACATACAGTGTCCCTATGAGCTAGCTTTCTCTAAATCAACTGGGAGTTATTGTCTCTATAACTGAAACTGTAAATCATGTGAAAATCATAGCAGGAGAAAGCAAAAGCATGTAACAGGAAAAAATTAAGCAGTTTTCTGTCCAAAAAGGCAGCTGAACTATAAACTTATTAATTCCTGGTCACAGCTATTTCCAGAAGTGAAATCAGCACAAAAATAAATACTGTGAACTTCAAAGAAGCTGAGGATTATAATAACACAAATGCACCTCAAAAAGTTCATGGAAAAATAGAATTAAAAGATAATATGAATCTTTCCATAAACTTTTAAAATTACCTTTGTACATCTTCTTCCCTAGACCCCTAGAAACTTTCTAAAATTTAACAAAAACACATTCTAGACTAGAATTGCTTTAATAACCCATATGGAAAAACTAGCCCTACAAGCTTCTATTCTGATGTTTCCAAAATTTTTTTGCCACCCAAACTCATTTTGGTTTATACTATTTGAGGCAAAAAGTAAAAATTAAACAAGAAAAATAAATGCATATAAAGTCAATTCACAGTCAACAGGAAGGCTTTCCAACTGGATTTATTATGAGGTACACATGGCAAGCATGTAGCACCGAAGTAAATATTCAAAACGACGTGATAAAATGAAATGCATCAGTTTTAATGTTCCAGGGGCTGCATTTAACAAAACAGGAACTTACAATGGCTTGAACAAGCAGGAAGTTTATCAACTAACTGGACAAGAAGTGGCGAAGCAGGCTGCTAGCACTCAGTACTGGCTTCAGCCCCAGGCTGCAAGCAGGGCTCTCCCAGCTGCAAGCTTCTCTCTCAAACAGGCGACCTCCAGAAGCAAAAGGACCATCTCTTGCTCTGCTTCTTCTTTAGGCTTGAGAAAATTTCCTACAAGTTCCCAGCAGTCTTCCCTGCCAGTTTTCACAGTCAGAACTGGGACCCATTGCCACTCCTGAGCTGGCGAGAGGAACAGGATGACCACAGCTGCCTTACGATCACTGTCCAGGGCTGCCTGAATGTTGCCAGTCTACCACAACGGCCACAGTATGGTTTGGAAGATAGATCAATTCCCTTAAGATATCTTGTTTTTAGTTCTTTAGGCTTATCAGATAAATTAGGAAAAAATTTTTAAAGTTTGCATTTAATAACTATGTAACTGTTGCTCCAATTTTAATTAAAAATGGAAGAAGCTATGAAAAGTAAGTGCAACAGCACTGTATATTTTTTCACCGGCCATTCATAGCAAATCTGATCATCCTTCACAACTACACTAAGCCCAGTGTTAGCTCACTTTATTCACTGCTGCCCACCTGCTCCTGACCATAATAAGAAAGTAAGTGTATTTCCTCTCATAAATACGCAATAGTTGTAAACTTACTAAACTGCATACTGAATTCATTTATTCACTCAACATATTTAGCACCTATTAATGCAAGGCACTGTTCTATAATAAATGAACACACAACACTCCTACGTGCCGGGGAGAGAGCAATTAAAACAATAAGTAACATGAACTATTTTGAGTATATTGGATGATGGATGGTCTGGGGGAGATGTGGGATGGGGAGTGCCAGGGCATTAGGGAAAGGAGGAGCAACTATTTACAATAAACTGAGAAGGGAAGGACTCACTGGTAGCATTTCAAGAGACTCCTGAAGGACCAGGGACCTGGCCACGTGAGTCACACTGGAGAGGAGTGCTCCAGGTAAAGGGGACAGAAAGTACAAATTCCTCAGCTTGGTGGGAGGAGGAGCAAGGTGGCCAATGTGCAAGCAGCAGAAAGGCCTGGGACACTGGATTATCGGGGCTGTGCTCTAAGGGAACATGAAGGATTCACTTCTCATAAGAAATATATGCAAGCTGCTCCCTCAAGAAGATCTGAGGAAGAATCATAAACAGTATTTTGCTTGGTGGGATTTCATACACCTAGCCCATAAAAAGCTAAGACATTTTCAAAAACTAGTTTATCATTCTTTGGTTTACTAACACCAAGCCAAGGGTTGAGATCCCCTTACCGGTCATCTTTTATAAAAAAAAAAAAAAAAAATTTTGGTCTTACCTATCCAGGTTACTCCAGCTGCTGTTTTTAGTGAAGGGTGAACACTCAAGACTGCTACCGCTTCAAATGCATGCAGCCTAACAGTATAAATTAATACATCCCGAGAAGAAGGCTAACGGGTACATGTAACTTGAGAAACAGTTGGAAATCAATACACGAGAAAGGCACACATACTAACTCACCATGCTAATTCTTGTTGTTGTTCCTGGCTTGTACAATCAATGAGTAAAGATCTTATATCAATAGCAGTCCCAGAACTTATGAAAATTCTGAGGCTACCAGGAACTAAAAGCTGCACCATCATATACAGTAAGAGCCATTCCAGACTCAAAGCATCTTTACATGATCCAAGATGGACAGACAGATTTTGGAAAGAGGGTGATATAAATCAAAAAAGAATTAAACACTGCCAAAAAGCCTGGTTCCAGGATCAATGTAAGGACTCCTCAAAGATTGGAAGGAGTGAACACAATTTAACATCTTGCAAAATACAGTTAAAGGACATGCAACAGAACATGTTGTGTAGGAGCTCAGGCACTTGAAGACCTAGAGGGCCGCCTGTGAATATCACTTGAATTCTNTGTGTAGGAGCTCAGGCACTTGAAGACCTAGAGGGCCGCCTGTGAATATCACTTGAATTCTATCTTGAGCACATTACCACTGCTATGATTTTGGTTTCCACAAATACAGAAAAGGCATAAAAATAGTATCCCTTAGAAGGGTTTTAAGAATTAAATCAGATAATTTAAATCTAGCAAATATATATTTCTGCACCAATTTATTTTTTTCCTTTATTTCTTCTAAAGAAACATTTCCCCCCTCCTCCTCACATGTGAAATGAACATTGTTACAGGCAACTTCCAAGGTAGTTAAAACACACTGCAATTACTGAAGAATCTTCTGGGTTCCCCTTTTTTAAAAACATTTTTCTTCTTTCTAGTATTCTTCAACAGTATGTACACACCTGGAATATATTTAATATCTGTTTTAGATATTCACCATTCAATAAGCAAACACTGAATGCCTATTACTGTCAGTTTGTAGGACAGGTGCAAGAGATAATTTGTAGTCTAGCAGCAAAGTCCAGGGATGACGCAAGGTGACAAGCAGGATAACTGGAGCACGCAGAGTCCAGTCACCAGGAGGGTCAGTGACGCCTAAGTGCAGCTGTGATGGCCGGGGTAGATCCTACAGCAGGGCAGCCAGTGGCCTGCCACACAGAGCAATGACGCAAGGTGACAAGCAGGATAACTGGAGCACGCAGAGTCCAGTCACCAGGAGGGTCAGCGACGCCTAAGTGCAGCTGTGATGGCCGGGGTAGATCCTACAGCAGGGCAGCCAGTGGCCTGCCACACAGAGCGGGCATGCATTCTAGGCAGAAGGGATAGTGCGCTTGCTGGCAGTAGCTGCAATTCCGTTACTTTCTCCCTCAGTCCCTTGTTTAATCCACAGCATGTCACTGTTGGCGCTGCTTGCCCCTTGCTCACTCGTATCCCCAGAGCTTTGCCCAGGCCCTGGCGCACTGCAGATACTCAGGAATGTTTGCTGAATGAGCCAATAAATGGGAAATACAGACACAGCAGGTGGGTATTTATATAATTATCAAAAATAATACAAAAACTGAGTTAAGTATATGTTTCTTCCTGTAATCTCTTAGGATAAAAGGGAAGTAACATAAAGGCAAGAAAGACGTAAATGAAAGGTAGACCTCTATGACGTTCGTACAGCTGACTTAACATGGAGACACAAATACATTCATAAAGTGAAATCAAATGAGGTATGAAATCAGAACAAAGAAATGGATGACTTTGCTCTTGGGGCTTACAAAACCGAACCTTTTGCAGAGATTGATTACTATGTAAACATGACAGCCAAACCAGCAGTAAAAATCCAGATCATGTGGTTATGTCCTCAGGCAAATGAAGGAAGAAGGATATGATACAGAAGATCGTTACTGGGAGTTTTTTCAGATTAACCCAAACAAGATTTTCATGAAAATAACCACTATGGGTCTGCTCTATAATACAGACGATTCAGTTTCCTAAGAGCAAAAATGTTCTGCTCAGATAGGACAGGGGAAAATGGAAAGAGGCTGACAACAAAATAAACCTGATTTACCTGATATCAACATGGTAGTTTTTATTGCTATGTCAATATTCTCTTATATTCTTCCAACTGTCTAAAATTACTGCTGACCAAGGGTTGGGGTGGGATCTCTCTGTTCCCTATGGCTTCTTACTCTGAAATACCCACTTTGGCCCATCCCACTAAACTGTTTTTATTTGGGCAGGGGCAGAAGTAGGAACGGGATGGGAAGAAGGGGAAACAAACCACATAATCTGCCTGTTTTTAGCAGAGCTGAAGAGTGGTGCATAAACACTCACTGTGCTGTCCTGCCACGAACCTCCTCCGTTTCTGGTAAAAGCATGCAAATTTTCTTCTGGGGAACCAGTTTTCCTTTAGCCAACAGTTTTAAGGAAAGGCACTCACATGACGCAGGTCTTGCCAGTCACAGCCATCTTACCCCCCACTCCACAGGGCTAGGGTTAAAGATGAGCACAGGCGACTCTGCTGAGAGGAGACCAACATTCCCGAGAGCCCAGAGATGCAGAGGGTACCCAGATCTAGCCAGTCAGTGTTTTTTGTCCATGTTAGCTAATTTGAATGGATTTCACACATGGAACCAAA
The DNA here is from genome assembly GCF_000696425.1 of Galeopterus variegatus. Taxonomy (NCBI): domain Eukaryota; kingdom Metazoa; phylum Chordata; class Mammalia; order Dermoptera; family Cynocephalidae; genus Galeopterus; species Galeopterus variegatus. The sequence goes on along the minus strand of NW_007733142.1, from coordinate 85,519 downwards.
AGAATTCTGGAGAATACTTAGAAATAAAACTAAATATGTTCCTAATATCCTGAGAAAAAATGATGAATGACTTTTTCCATAGAAACATAGTTTCACTGACCCTTCTGGAACTGGATTATTTGGAATTAAATAGGTTTTTGAGAACTGGAGTAGAAAACTTCCAAAGACCATAAAATCGTGTCTGTGGAAAAATGTGTTCTGAATACAAAACGAAATAATAAGTTTTCCATAATTAGGCTGGTTATTAAACTTCTCAATTGTACCTTACACCTAAGACTGTAGTTTACTTCATAACATTTTCTATCCTTTACATTTCATATCTTGCGTTTTCATGCTGTAGCAGTATCCTTTAAAGAACTAAGCATTCTTAAGGTTTTACACATATGTAACATTTATAATTATTTTCATTCACTCTCTCGATCTCAGTAGAAGAAATCTGGATCCAGTATACCCATTTCACAAAGATACATTACGAAAGACAAAGGAATTAGGTATTTATCTCACAACCTGTTGACAAAAGTACGAGTTGAAGTTAAAGCTTTGGTGCTTCTAAATCTCTAGGCACTGACTGAGACACTTACATTACGAAAGACAAAGGAATTAGGTATTTATCTCACAACCTGTTGACAAAAGTACGAGTAGAAGTTAAAGCTTTGGTGCTTCTAAATCTCTAGGCACTGACTGAGACACTTTGGTTGAGTTATCACCATTATTCTACTGAAGAAAAAAGGAAACAGTGTCCAGCAATGTGCCAGCTGCAGTGTCAGCTCATTCTTACAACCATCTGGATGGATAGGTATTAGCTTCAATTCACAAATGAGGAAAACAACCATTTCCAAGTTGCATTTTACAGTGAAATATTCTTAGTAACAATTTTGAGAATTATTACCAGTGGGCACTAACAGGAGGAGTATCAGAGGACCCAGAAGAAAGGATGCAAAATCAAGAGACACAGCCCAAGTCACCCAACAACTTTCAAGGAAAATGACTGCTACAGTTAACTTAAAACACTTAAAATTAAAAATCATACTTGCTTATTTTCTTTCTTTACTCCCTTTCTTTCCTTTTTTATAGAAGTGTCCACAGAAAGTCTTTATTATCCAGGTAATTATTATGAGAACCTCTGAAGTTACAAAGATGCATATTTAATCAGGTCATAATAATACAAAATATTCTCTTTGAACCAACCACTTACAGAGTTAACCCAAGTAGTCTTCCTGGATTAACTCTCACATTCATGCTGACCGATTTATGTCCATTTCTGTATTAGTCTCTTTCTCCTTGAGAAATGCTGAGAGGACCATTTGTTTACAATGCAATTCACTCATAAAGTAAAACTGGAAATCTTATAAAACAGCGTAAGATTTCAAGAAGTCAATTACAAATGATGTTAGAAATAACTAAAATTTAGGCACAAAACCATTAACAAATGAAACATAGAAGTTAGATATTGCAACAAATGAAGAAAAATTTTCAATGATGATGTAAGTCCTTCGAAAGAAAGTAATTTGAATACAGAAGGATAAAAAAAGATTCTTGAAAAAACTAATAGGCACTCAAATATTTTTGTAAAACCATCTTTGTGATGACTGTGCTACTCACATATAAAATACTATCACACAAAGTTAAAGAAAAATTATGCCAAATATGTCATTTAAAAAATTCAAAGTATTATCTCATAATGCAACTTAAATCAAAATGAAGTTAGTGAAATGACAAAACAAACTTATATTCCAGTTATTTAATTTTCACTTTTCGGGTCTTCCCCAAAACTTCTGACACCTAACTACTTACTATTACAAATTTTTTGTTCCTGTTTTTAGTTGATTTATTTTAAAAGGGTAATATTTCTTTTCTTTTCTATTTTTTTCTTTTAAAAGATGACCAGTAAGAGGATCTTAACCCTTGGCTTGGTGTTGTCAGCACCACGCTCTCCCAAGTGAGCTAACCAGCCATCCCTATATAGGGATCCGAACCCGTGGCCTTGGTAAAAGGGTAACATTTCTGATCTTAATTATCATTTTTTTTTTCCTTTTTGTCTTTTTTACTGACCGGTAATGGGATCGCAACCCTC
>NW_007733142.1:82216-82748 GCF_000696425.1 Galeopterus variegatus | reverse complement strand
CGGGAGCGCCACCGCACTCCCAAGCGGCGCACTCTCCAGTGCGCCACCGGGCCGGCCCTGATCTTAATTATCTTTAAGACAAGAATATGAAATGGAACAATATAGAAATAACTACCTACTAAATAAAAAGTGTAAAACTGAGAGTGTAAACATAATTTTAACCCATCGATCATGACCAAAAGCTTATCTTGTAGTAGGTTTTTAGATGAATCTTAAATGCCAATGCAGCTGGATAAAGTGTGATCTCAACTTCAATAAAATTTAGTTGAAGCCTTCATTTACTGAAGGAAAGAAAAGGGAATGAAAGCTGAAAAAAGGGAAAAAAGAGATAGAAAGAAAAGGAAATCAAGTTCTAGTTCACAAGCACTCTTGAAATATCTTAGTAGAGAATTCCTGAGCTGAGAGTCAAAGGAAAAATCAATGAAAAATCAATCGCTTCAAAGTACTTTACCAAACAACAACAGATAATGCTTTATGTGCTTAAGCTCATTATGTTATTCTAAAATTTTTTCACTCACTTGCTCAGAATTTA
>NW_007733142.1:48101-82092 GCF_000696425.1 Galeopterus variegatus | reverse complement strand
TCTGCAAGGGAGGAAAAAAAAAATTTGTGGAGAAAGTAGCACTTAAAATTTTGTACATAAATAAAAGAATTGATCCATTTATCTCTAACATCAGGATATACTTTGGAAGTCTTGTAACTTTTATATGTGTGGTGAGCATCTGTTTTGCTTCTTGTTTTGTCCAGTTCTTAGCAGGAGTCTCCCTCTTCTTGTTCCAGAAGCCGAAGCCGTCTTTCCTGTGGGAAACATTTCAATCCCCACCCGACAGCTTTGTGCACTGGAGTGAGCCCAGGAAGACTAACCCATCCCCAACTACAGGAATGGTCACAGACGTTCTCCAGGTTTAAACAGGCCAGCCAGAATTCTCCCACAGTCTTTTCCCCCAGAGCCACCCCAGAAAACTGCCTCTTTGCACCAGGACTGGTAAATGAAAAAGATGTGGTGACTGGGGCCTCTTGAGAGCCGTGGTGGTAACATCTGCATCTAGAATAAACCCAGGCAGAAACAAGCAGAGCCAAGATTTGGGCAAAGAGATAGGAAGAAACAGATCTCTGATTACATACAGGTCTGGACTTGGGATCTATTCACCTGAAGCCAGTGCCCCTGTATTTGCCAAGCAAAGGAGCCATGGAATTCCTTTGAGTTTACTACATTCTTGTAATCTGTGAAAACAACAGCAAAATCCTGACTAATCAACATATACAACTTCAAAGGTACCACCTGTTAAAATTTCTTTGGACCTTAGTTGTTACATAAGAAAATAATAGGTTTGGGTTAGATAGAGATATTGGATTAGATATTCTCTAGGATTTCCCTTTTGCTGTATAACTCTATTACTTAAGTTGGAATTTTTGTCAACGGACCTTAGTTGTTACATAAGAAAATAATAGGTTTGGGTTAGATAGAGATATTGGATTAGATTCCCTTTTGCTGTATAACTCTATTACTTAAGTTGGAATTTTTGTCAAATAAATGTCTAAGTGATCTTAAGCAGTAAAAAAAGTACTAGCATCTAAGAAAAAGGTACACAAATACTTTCAGAAATATTTACACTGAAGCTTACTCATTTCTTACTTGCAATATCTTTAATTAGGCCAAAAATCCATTTTTAAGCTTTCATAGAAAAAGTGAAGAAGTCTTTTTAAAAATAAAATCTTGTGGCAGCACTTCTGTTATAACAAACCAGGTTGCTCTTCTCAATATCAACTAACTGCATTTCCCCAACAGTCACAATTACATATTTAAAACTCCATGCACAGAACAGTACAAACCACTTATAGAAATGTATTTCTTATTGAAATTTCATTTTATTAAATGTTTTCTGACGAGCTAGATTCTGATCTCTAGATAGACCTCCAATTTGCAATTCCTTAGATATGGTGAACAATTATGACACAATCAAATATGACAAATACAAGCCATTCGACCCAAATAACTGAAAAGCAGAGTGACATAAAATGAAAGCATGTCCTAACCTGAACTAATTAGAGCCTTTCAACAACTATTCTGAGTCTGCAAAGCTATAATACGTTAAGTGTTCTGAAACTGTTCTAAACAAAATTATCTTTTGTTCATGACTATATCCAGGGTTCTGAGACCAGTGTATGTGGTACACAGTGAACCCTGAGTATCTGCTGGATGGCAGGAGAAGGGAGCGGTGAGGACAGGTAGGAAAGGAAGGGGTGGTTGAGGAGGGGTGGAGTGAGGGGGCATGAAGGGATGAGGAGGGAGGTGAAGGAGATGGTAAAAGACTGGGGGAGGAGAGATTAGAAAAGGGGAGAGAAGCTGGGGAGGTAAAGGAGACCTGGAAAGAGCTGAGGAGGTGGTGGCCCCTGAGAGCCCGGGAGCTGGGGGAGTCTGAGGAGGGAGGCATTGCGGGGAGGCAAGGGAGCCTGGGGAGGAGCCCATGGAAGAGCTGGGGGTAGGAGGAGAGAGAGGGGGGAAAACAGACAGGGAGGGGAAAGGAAAGGAGAAAGGAAGTGAAGAAGGAAAAGGGCAGGAGAAGTAGAAGGGAAACAGGGAAGCAGGAAGGGGAAGGAGGAAAGGAAACAAAGGACAAATAGAGAAAAAGATGACTTCCTGTCTACTGGAACATTCAGCAGACTTGAAAGTTGTAAGTCACTCTGCAGAGAAACACGATGTAAAATCTCAACATTCTTGTTTGTTTACCTCCAATGAAAGTATTCAATATATTAATAAATCCATTACAATTCACATTATTCATATACATTTACCTGAATATAGGATCAATAAGTTAATATAAATAGAAGTTTTTTAAAAGCTTCATCTTTTAAACCTAGAAGCATGAGACAGTATGTTTAAATTTCAAAGAATCTACTTATTGAGCACCAACAAATACATTCAGAGGCTAATTACGCACCTTCCCCACCCCCCCAACCAGAGCAATACTGAATGTTCTATGCCCTGTAGCAGCAAATCGTAATAGACAACACTGCCATTGCCTGGGACGACGACATCAGAGCTTCAATTCTTTGCTTTCCGGTCACTTCCCTTTGCTGAGTGTGTAGGTCTGGTGGAGCTTCTCCTTTCCTTTCTGTCATCTTTGTCTCTGGATGCCACTTTACTAGAAATATCCTTTACATTTGTTGATTTCCCTCTGTTTTCCTTGGCTTTACTACTTTTATCTAGGTTCATTTTCTCCTTCTCTCGGTGATTTTTACCCTTAGGAGACTCTTTCTTGGACATATGAGAGTCAGCACTTTTCTTATCCTTCCGGTCACCCTCTTTTTCTTTCTTCCCTTTTCTCCTCTCTTCATTTTTACTTTCCTTCCTTGACTCAGGTTTCTCTTTTTCCTTCTTGAGCTCTTCCTTAGTGAGTTCTTTAACTTTCAGGTTTTCCAATCAAAGGAAAAAATGTTTATTGACAGCATCTCTTAATTCATAGAATAGCAACTTAGTGAAAAAGTATTGTCTTTATCTCCTCATACACAGGAACTACTCATTCAAAAAGTTACTTTAATTCACTAGTTTTTAAGTTGGCTAAAAACAGATGCAAACCTCTATACAATATCAACTATAAAAGAAATGCTAGAAACTTGCCATTCTATTTTTCCAACTTGAAACATGATATGACTTGTCTTAAAACAAAGTTAACATGCAATATTACTAAAGTGAGTCCATCTATAAAGGCAGCATTTTACACAAAGTGTTAACAATTCACACTACACAATTATACTGACATAATTAAAGGAATACTGGCAATGTAAGAACAAATTTTTCATAACTTGTATTTGTGCAAAAATAATTTAAATTTTTTGAACAAAAAATCATATCCATTAAATACATACACTTACAATCCCTGAAAAGAAATATGCACAAATGAAAACTAAATACCATTTTATTTTTTAACTAAGCAAAAACCAATTTCCATGCACATGAAATTTTAAAATCATTATCTATAGTGTTTAAAATGGTAAGTGGAATTTCTTTTCTGCTTATATTCAACATCATAAAACCAGTATTCCTTTAAGTATATTGCCCTGTTAACTTTCGTGGAGCCACTCAAGCCAACATGTGTGTCTTCCATGTTTACAGGGGAGAAAGAGCACTTAAATGGAATACAAAGGTAATTCTACATCTTAAGGAAGATACTACTAAGAGTGGTTAGCAAAAGCTCTTTCATTAGGAAATCATGAGAAGGTGTTCACTGTACAAGAGTACTTCAAAGAGTTCATTTGGAAAGATTCGTATTATCTTTCAATTCTATTTTTCCACAAACTTTTTCACGTATAATAAAGTATTTAAGCAGCAACAGAGAAAAAAAATTTTTTTAATATAATAAAATGTGGAAAATGTTTTTGTCCATCAAAATCATGGAAAATTCACATAGCACAAAATGTCATTCATAATGAGCACTGGATTTGTGTTGCTCACTAAAGGAAGCATTGTATCTTTCTAAACAGTCTGATAAAATCTTGATTAACCAACAAAAATATCACATAGGATCTTTCTGTTAATTTTTCCTGAAAATCTTATTAAAATCCTGTAAGAATACAGAACAGCATTCATACAAAATCATCCTCAGTCTTCACTCTACTTCAATGCTCTTTGTAGAGCAACACAGATAATGACTTTGCAAAAGAGTAAAATTTGCATGCAACGCTATCAGATCTTATGCTGCAAACTGTTTTTTTTTTTAAATTAAATCTTTAATGTTTAATTTGCCTCCCTAGATTAAGAAGTAAAATTATACTTTATTTATCATTTATTTCATCATTACTTACATAAGAATAAAATGATAAAAATTCTTTCTTCCCGGGAATTATTCAGGTGGGATACAAGGTTAAAACATTAAAGTTTCCTAATCTTAAAATTCAAATACAAATCACAAAACCCTGCAAATCACACAGTGAAAGTCTCACCTATGCATATTTCACCAAAAAACAAACTACAAACAATATACCAAGCACTTGAACACAGGAATATCACAAGTTTATTAAAAAACATGCACTTTGCCCATGCCCCTCATTCCAAAGGACATAAATATTTACATGTGAACAAGAAAAACCACAGGGATATAATGTAGGGCTGTAATAGTGAGCTGTTAACCTACACATAATGGTTGACAAGTATAGTAATTTTTAGCAAATTAAATATCAAACACAGCTAATTCTATATCAACATAATGCAGTGCTCCAGATTATAAACATAAGTTTTCATTTTACTTAAAACTACAGATTTGAACACACTAGTTTTTATTGTGCTCTTAGACAGTGTCAAAGAAATTAAATCAATCACAGATGACTTCATTTTTTTCCAACAGTAATTCAAAAAGTCAAACTAAGAAAGGTTTTAGATAAGCAATGTAGGATGTGTATATGTAAATTTAATGTATAATACATGTCATGTTATTACAAATATGATATTGTTATAATATATATGTACCTTTAATTTAAAAACTGTCAAAGTTTTGGTAAGATAAAAAGGAAATCACTTAAAAGTATAGGCTTGAGGCAGGTCTTCAGTGAAGACTTGGGAAAACTGCTTATGACCTAAGGTGCATCCAAGACCAAAAAGCAATCATGTTTAGCATTAGTAGTTGCATTTACATAACATATCCAGAAAAATGTCATGCATTTTCAAGCGTTAAACTTGATTCACTCAAGGCTAATTTGAAAAATAGAAAAATACCTTTAGCCTTAGTTTTTCTCTTGGCTACCCCACCGGTTCCTTCTGTTGGTATTTACAAGATGAAAATAGGTTATGAACAGAGAATATTAAGGGAATTAAAAAATACGTATCTATAAAAGTTAAAATCGATGCCTCCATGAAACAAATTAAACTACTTTAATTCAACATTACAAAAAAACACTCCTTGAACATACAAGTTTCTATTATTTGTCACTTCAAAGCCTTACTTTCACTTTTCACAACACATAAATGACTGTAATCAGCTGGTGATTTAGTCAGCTTCACAATTTGCTTGAGACTTTTATGAATTATGGTCTTTAGAAGTACCTAATTACCACTGGAAATGGCATTTCACTCTTGGTCCTGGACTTCTGCTCTGGTCACAGATGATCAATTACAAGCACAATGGCCACACTTCCTTACTCAATCACACCTGCCATCCAAAAAGGATAGCACAGCTTGACAGAATTTTCATTTTTACTATCTGAACAATTATCGCTTCCCCCCATCATTTCAAACTTTCTTTAAAAAAAAAATTACACAAGCAAATAAGAATTTCACTCTAAAAACTTTGCCACCACTTTCTAGTTCTTCTCTTGGCAAATGAAAGTCCTGAGAATTTATTTTTGACCCTCTAACAAGTGTTAATATCAAATACCTCTCAGTGCACTCCTATTCCAATGAGGCTATACGTAACTATCCCACTAAACTGATTTTCCCAATTCTATCTCCTGGTCACATAAATGCTATTTTATATTTATATGTCAGCAAGCTTTCTAAAGTGGCATTCCAAGTTGCCAATCCATTTCTTAGACACATCCATGTTGGAGGTGTGGTGCTCACTGCTCATCTCCTGGGGGAGGGGGCATGATGCACAACCTGTCACTCAAGAACTAAGGTCTAAGGTGTGGTCAGAAGAAATCCCCCCGAGGCCATGTGACACTTACTCCTGCTGTACACTGTAGAACCCATTCCATGTGTTTCTCAAAACCATGATAATACTCCCACTTTTAGTATGAGATGTTTGTACCTTTACAAATTGTGCAAATCACCCTGCATTCCTAAATTCCCTCCCTTTTCTCTACTCACAGCAATTTGTTTCCATCAGTTGAGGTAATCCATTTGAGAATGGTAATTTACTTTGGTTGAAATATCACCATCATCGTTCTTCAAAAAAAGTATTAGTATGTCTTACCACTGTCCACATCTACAAAAAGGTGACTGACTATTCTATACGGCTACATCTGTCCAATCACTTGAACTACATAGGTAACCATAATCAGGGAGTGTGTATAACAATTATTTTTCACAGACAAAACTTGATTCTTTCCTAAACTCTGTCAAAAACAGCATGCCAGCTTATAATTCAGACTGCTATCTTGGACTACTCCCCACTAAAGCTTATTTCAGAATAAAATATCAAATCCGTTTTTGTAATGCCAACATTTAAATACATAGGTATTACTCAATGTGTAAAAGAAATCAGCAGAAAGCATTAAAATACACTTTTAGGACTGCTGGCATCCCCTTCCCTCACCCCTGCATGTGCTGGCATGGCAGGCCCAGATTTTCCTATTAAAAGCAGAGTTATAAACGTCACTACCCACCACACTGTTAGGATCTAGTCAAAAAGAACTACAATGATGAAAAGGCTGGAGTTAACTCATCATGAACAAGCCAAAATATTAGATTAGGATGACATTAGCGAAACAAAAAAATGAGGAATACCTCATTTAGAACTCTTCCAGTTGGGTATAAATCCTTAAATTCCAAATAATCATCTAGGATACCTTTTCAGAATGTAAAAAATAGTCAATAATTTTTTAACATTTTTGACCTAATAAAGACTGAGCTAATAATTTAAACCACAATTATCATGTTCAGTCTCTGAGAGCATACAGACATGAAGAAAACACAATACCAAAAGCAGGAAGTCAACAAAGGAGCCCCCAAGTAACAATGAAACAAGAGGGCCTTCAAGAAAATAGTGTTCTAAAAGTCAAACACCCAGTTTTACGAAGGAAGGCATGAAAAAAGATTTAGGATAAGGACACCATTGAATTACAGTAGTTACTAAATGTCCCCTAAGGTTATTCAGATTAGTTTCACAAGTAGAAGAGGCAGTCCCCTCAAAAGGATGAGAAAACACAGGTGCAAAGGTAGGTGACCAAAACCTACAGTGCTCATGGGAGCGTCCCTTACCCCTAAGAAGAAAACTATCATCTACACAACCTCCCAAGATTCTGAGGGGACAGAAAAGGAATAAGGGTTTGAAGGATTACGTCTGTGTTTGTGTTTTTGGAAACCAGAAGATGCAATGTCTGAAAAAAGTCTGAGATAGTAAAAAAAAAAAAATGTTGTGAATTGAAGAGAGAGGATGCCAATGAAACCCAAGCCAGAGCTGAAGTGTTTTTGGAAACCAGAAGATGCAATGTCTGAAAAAAGTCTGAGATAGTAAAAAAAAAAAATGTTGTGAATTGAAGAGAGAGGATGCCAATGAAACCCAAGCCAGAGCTGAACGCCTTCAGAAAACAGAAAGCAAAATCACCTCTACGAAGGAATGAAATGATCCTGGAAGATGGAAGGGCATGGAAAAGGCTTAGAACACCTACTAAAGAGAACAGCTGTCAGAGCAGTAAGCACCCCACAGACGTTCGATTCAGGTACATTCACAGTAGATATTTTTTCCAGCAACAATGTGAAGCACATTGGAGGAGAAAGGAGTCTGTGGTAACCCAGGATTGGTGACAAGATGCAGAGGAAGAAAAAATACAAGTGCGAAAACATCAGAGAAGCTGCCTCAGAGAAAACCACAAGGCAAGTATATAATATAATACAGACTGCTTTTCTACCCTTAATTCTTGAATTAAATTCATCATTTGTAACTATGGCTGATGTGGATTCTCCCTACGGTGTCAAATATAAGCAAGTATACCCTATTTTTCTCCTTTTCTCTCTTTACTACTGTAGGCAATGCCTGGGAAATAATAAGGTGTGGGAGGGGGAAGGGTAGAAGGAGCCAATTCCATCAAACGATAAAATTCATGACAACACATGGCTCTTTAAAAATAGTCTCCAAGTTGTATGGAGAAATTTCTATCAATTAGAGCTGAAAAGGAAGCACCTGGGTATTCTGTAATCCCTCTAAATAAAAGTTGCTTTTATTATTAGAATACATTCCAATATAAGACAGTCATGAAAGAAGCTTTAGGATGTGGTAAAAGTAAAAGAGAATGGCAAAAAAGTAACCACAGTATCACTTTATTTCCACCCTTGTATGTCTATTCTGATGGCTTTTAAGGTGATTACTGCTAACAGCTCTGCTGGCTATTTGGGAATTCCTATACAGAACTTTGAAAAAGGCAGGTCTATATTCTTCCCTTAGAACATAAGTGAGTTGCCTAAGGTAATTTAGGCTATTTTTGCAACTGCCTCAGAGCCGCTATGCCACACACATTTCCAAAATGGAGTGTTCTGCCTGAAATTAATTGTTTGAATCATTTAAGCCAACGGTTGGACCTGTGGTTCAGCCACATGCAATACACATGATTTTAGAAAGCTGGCTGGCTCCATTATAGACAGACACAGTAGCTACTGCAGACTTTCAGACAGTTGGCTCTAGAATTGGCAGGCTCGGTATCACTTCAAACTCAGGTCATTTCCATCACTCCCATAGTCCCCTAGTATCACTTTTAGCCTCAGTTTCTCATCTTCCTCCTTCCCATACTGGAACATGATAATCATTTCAACATTGATTACACATAGCAAAAAGCGGCCCCAAATGCCTTAGTAATGGTCCTGTGGACTGGGCAGACTACTGCTCCAGAACAGATATCTAGTCTTGGTAACATGCGTGTCAGGACACTACACCAATTTCCTTTTAAGTTTTAAATAGGTGTAATGATAATGTCATAAACATTCTTGAAAAAGAGGAAGCTACTAACCCACCATAAGAAGTGGGGAAGGAAGGATAAGAACATAGAGAACTGAAAGACCAAACGAATAGGAAGGGGTTACATCCAGAGACAGGGTAAAATGAGGGTAAAATGCAGATTGAAATACAAGTGAGATACTGGAAAGATCACCCAAAGACCTTTGTTAGCATAGGTTAGTTTGCTATATGAACTTCAAAATGTCACTTCTCTTGCAAAAAATATGTCCAATACTTTTTACCACTTATTTAAGCTGGTTGAAAAACAAACAAACAAAAATACCTCAGTATTTTGTTATGCAATGAGGAACTCCTGAGGTTCTCATTCATCGAGAATAAAAACAGCGTATGATATTTTTCATACGATTTTAATGAAAATCATATATTGGGCTCAGCTTTGAAGAGGGATTCAAATAAAGCCTAAGACCTGGTTTCTAAGCTTAAAGGAGTCTACAAGCTAGTTAATATCTACTCTTAAGTATTGCGTGGTTATCTCAACAAATAACAGAGGCAGAGAATTTGGTATATTTGTTCCATCAATCAACTCATAAAAGTAAAGTCTCAATCATTGAGTTTCTCGTAAGTGCTCCAAATATGTATGCATTATGATCAAAGATGATTCCACAACCCAACTTCTTACATGTTTTATAGACTTAAGTAATTAGCCCAAAGTCTCATTAAGAAATGGTCATTGAGTATCAATTCCCAAAAGGTGTAACTACCAAGTGATAACATTAAGAATAACTGGCTATGCTATTATTACTATTTGATAATTCTCCAAAGTTACAAACATCAGGACACACCAGGAAACTGTTTTGTCTAGCGAACTGTACATAAAAATAAAACATCTTTCAAACATAAAAAGAGATTTTCTTAAATGTCTAAATGTAGCTCTTTAAGACAGGGAGGTAATTTCCAGACTAAAGAATCAAGTACAAGATGAAAAAGCAGGACCGCCCAGCATTCCACTATGTCCTTGGCACCAAGGCATTTGCAGGATTCCCGCAGGCAGCAGGTGATAGCCAGACCTCGGGGATTTAGCAAGATCAGCACCTAGAAAATGCTTCAACTGACTTACATGCACCACTCATGTCCCAAGGAAAATCAGGGCTGAAAGAAGCTAAAGTGCAGGAAAGAACCCCCAGAGTCTCCTGGCTTGCTTTTGAGCCAAATGCCAGAGAACCCAGTGCCGTATCAATCAGACACATGAGAGTGTATCAATCAGACACATGAGAGCGTATCTAAAGCAAGAACAGCAACTCTGAAACAACACTACATCTCAATACAGAGCATATTCCACAGCATTTCTTTGATGGTTCAAAACTAAAAAAACATACAGTAAATATAGTATGACTTAAAATTCTGTAACTATAAATAAATACTCAAATGTACAGAATACAACACTGCCTTTTTTAGAAAGTTCTTAAGTTTAAAAGACATGAGCTAGGAAAATATTTATATTATGAAACAGACTGTTACAAAATAAATCCTCAGAGTTAAGAATTATAACATATATAAGTAAAACTTAAGCAAAGTAATTTTGATCCATTTCAAGATACTTCATACTACAGTTTTGCAAACAACTTTACTTCCCCCCCCCCACCCCCCAAGAAGCCTTAGGCACAGGTTGAAGGAAGTCACAGAAGTCAGGGGTTCTTTAGCTACCTGTATTTCACCTCCATCAGAGGCTTTTCAAAAGGGCTGATTAGAGGCAATTGAAAATAAATGGCAAATTATTATCTCACATTCTTGTTTATCGCTTACAAAAATAAAGCACAATTAATTTCTGTACATAAAATATGTATTAGTACCATGACAAAAAAAAAAGCCTGATGAGATATTAATGATTCTAAACATTTTTAACACACAATTATTTACTTCTCATAAACTGATCAAACATCTAGAGTTAGTAATGACACATTAACAAATAAGATTGCTTTAAAAAATATCTCTCACACATTTGGCTGAGTGAATTTCATTTAGAGTGGGGCCTAAGACTGCTTTTGAATTTAACCTAATAAACTTTAATATTTTACAGTACTAAAACTCGAAGTGGAAGACATAATAAATATGGACAGACATTGAATAAACTTTTGGAAAGAACATTAAAAAAAAAAAAACATTTGCTGCAAAACATTCTACTAAGTGATGACTGAAGAGCTTGAATATATCAAAATGATTAGCTTTTGACAATCAGAAACATTACCAGAATGAAACTTATTTCCTGAATAATTATGGAAAGACAAACTACAAACTAGAGTTTTAGCAGCCATTTAAGCTTTAGGAGATCATTGTCCAATGTATGACATGTGTATCCATATCCAAGAGTAGTTATATAATATAAAAAAGAAATGGAGGGAGAGCGATCTCAAAAAGGATGTGCATCACGGTCACAGAGGTTTAATTCCCCTCAGAACAAATGGATAAATAATTCACTTATTGAAAGTAACTAAATATGGAAAAACAAGGAATGAATATTTGAAAAGTACAAATCACTATAATTAAATAAAATGTTTAAAATGTAAACATTTTCAAATTTTAAACTCTATGAAGAACTAAAGCTACACAAAATTTTAGAGAAGCTCAAAGAGATTTATAAACATAAAACACCACTCCTTCAAAGAGTTACAGACACCAAAAGGTCTTAAGTCTCATCCATTTCAACCTAAAAGAGCTTTGTTTGCAGAGTAAACAGGTTTGTGAAATCTCACTTTAAGAAATTCATTCTATATATAGCTAATGCAACTGCTTTTGCTATTACTAAAGCCAACTTATTTTAAAGAAATTGATTCAAAGCTGTTTTTAAAGTTTTCTAACAAAAAAAAATTTACCCTCCTAAAAAAAATTACCACTTTAATAAATTTAATTTACAAACCTAAAACTCATAAGCCAAAACTGATAGCTAATTAATAAGTTAGTGAGGAAAAAAAAGAAAAAAGACTGTTACTTAGAATGAATATTTTAATATGTACAACAATATTTAAGATAACACACAGTCACATTTTCCCTCTTGTGCAATTAGCCTGCTTTTTAAAAAAATACAAACTACTTTCTCTGGTAGCATATTTGGAAATAAAATTAAAAATAAATTTTGCTTTCATGGACAGATATTCAAACAAATTACTATCTGAATACAGTAATTTAACTACCCTAATGCAAAAAAACATAGGGCTATTTTTAAATTATTTTAAAAGCACCATAAATACAGAATTTTACACTGAAAATTGTATGAACCCATGTGAGAAGTCAATTTACCTAAACAAGTCACAATAAAAAAATCAGTTTTTTAAAAGAACTATCATTTTACACATCAGTCATGTTAAAGATCAACAGAGAAGTTAACTTATCATGCCAGAAATGTTTTTACAATTAAGTATATTAGAATCATCTTAATTTAATAGTGTGTTAGAAAGACAAGCATCGAAGGTTAACCACAACACAATTTGCTACTGTTAAATTTCCAAATTTAGTTAGGTGAATACATAAGTTGAAAGAAAATGATACAGAAACCAATTATACCACCAAGGACATAATTTGCAATGCACTTTGTAGAAGACTACAAGAATGAGGAGTGACACTCTTTTCACTCGAAGCGGGGGAGCCGAGCGAGGGACTAGCTAGTAGCTACACTGGGCAAGATCACATGGTTGACTTTTATCAGTAAGATCACAACTGCCCCGCTGCACATTAAGCCCTGGACAAGCAAAGGAAAGAAAAGGAAAAGGAGATTGCTTCAGGTGTTCATAAGCCAATGACTTCAGTCCCTGAGCCAAAGTTACTGGTTATGTAAATCCAAAATGACACAGGTCTTTCCCTGAACCCCTTCATTCTGTGACGTACCATCAACACCATCTGCGGTTTCGCTTCCTTCTTCTTCTTCTTCTAGCATTTCAAAAGGAGTCATTATATCATAGAGAAATGAGAGGAAACCATAAAACCAATCTGAACTTTCCTCTGCTAAAATATTAAGGACTTCCTCAAGAGAATCAATATTTTCATTACTGCCATCTTTGGTCAGGCCTACATAAGAATAAAGGAAGAGAGAAAGAGAAAATAAGGAGAGCAGTTAGGTGGAAAAAAGAAATGGAGGGAGAGCGATCTCAAAAAGGATGTGCATCACGGTCACAGAGGTTTACAGAAAAGAAAGTTTGGAAAATAAAGAAATCAATTAAGATGCACACCCTACAATCAACTCTCAATCATTTACACAAAAGGAAAGCACAACTTGACCAGTTCTCACCATTCCTAGCAACCCCGAACCAGGTTTGCCTTTCTCTCATTAGACAGTCTTGACTTGAAAAACTGACACAATTCTATCAGCCAAAATCAATAGACAGTAATGGGAAGAATCCATTGACAGTAATGGGAAGTGAGTAAAAGCAGTTTCAGGGGGAAAAGATACACTGTATACTTCTGACAACCTCCAGATTTGCTCACTTACCAACCAGAAACTATGGAGAGTTGATTACACAAACATTTATGTATATATCAATAAATATTTATTGAAAATAGAATGGCTCATTTCCTCAAACTTTTCCCCTTAGTACCTGGACTTAACTTAGGAAAACAGAGTCAGTACGACTAGCAGGATTACTGATTATAGCACCCACAGATGGGTATAAATGCACTCAAATTATGTAACTCAAATATCTTTAATGCTAAAAAAATTAAACACTTAAATTTTAACACTATTAAATATGGTAGTTCTATAAAACTCTGGCAACTGGGCCAACCCCGTGGCGCACTCGGGAGAGTGCGGCGCTGGGAGCACAGCAATGCTCCCGTCGTGGGTTCAGATCCTATATAGGAATGGCCGGTGCAGTCACTTGCTGAGCGCGGTGCGGGCGACACCACACCAAGGGTTGCGATCCCCTTACCGGTCATGAAAAAGACAAAAAAAAAAAAAAAAACTCTGGCAACTGGGCCAACCCCGTGGCGCACTCGGGAGAGTGCGGCGCTGGGAGCACAGCAATGCTCCCGTCGAGGGTTCAGATCCTATATAGGAATGGCCGGAGCAGTCACTTGCTGAGCGCGGTGCGGGCGACCCCCCACCAAGGGTTGCGATCCCCTTACCGGTCATGAAAAAGACAAAAAAAAAAAAAAAAGAACTCTGGCAACTGACTCAAGGTCCCGTAATTCTGCCCAATAATAAGGGCCAGCTATTAATAATAATTCACTCTGCCTACTGATACGAAATTTGATCAAGGCCTTACAGTCATTTGCAATAGGAACATTCCAAACTCCTCTCCCCATGAGCCTATGAAATTAGCTTCTATTGCAAAGCCTTCTGATTCCTTTTGTTTTTAAGTATTGAACCCAAAACAAGTCCTCATGATGGAAAGAACAAAGTATACTTTATTTTTATTATTGTTTTTTTGTACTGTGAAAGCCTGGTTTTGAGTGGAAAAGGTTTCTTGGCTCCAGTAGGTATGAAATCTACCAATACTGCTAAACTATAAGCAGCAAGGCCCCATAATTTTGAGGAGGAAAAACAGGGTGGAGGCTCTTGTACATAAGCAATGTGAACATTCATGACCAGGGAGCTCTTCTTATTGTAACCACTTTATTCAGTAATCTAAAGCTTTGGTAATACACAATTTCTCCACGTAGCATAACTACCAGCAATCAAAATTGGCATGTAAGGGATAATAATAATAAGACAACTAATTTGAATTTTAAAGATTACAGTGAATTTTCTTCACATTAGTCAATATCATGCCATTTTTCATGTAGCTGACAGGGGAAGCACAAATTGCAGCTGGTATTTAAATTATTCTTTGACAAGCCCAGAACTAAATTCAGCGTTTTCACTGACGTAACAGTGGACAAATGCTATGAACAGAGGAGATCTGTACTCTCACCCAAGTGTCAGTGGGAATAACGTTGTTTCTTCTTCCTGCCTTAAGCTGCATACTTAGCACAAATTTTTACTTTTCTCCGTTTTCCAACATATTGTAAGTACTTCCAAGTACTGAATATAAAATATAAAACCTTTCTGCCCTTCAGTATGGCAGACTGAAGTATGCAACAAATATGCAAAAGTATTTGAACAAAACTGTTTACCCAACCACACGGCCTTCCTATGGTTCTCCAGACAAAAGCACTAGTCCAAAGAGAAAAAGAAATATTCTGGGGTTGCACTTCTCCTTAACCTCTAAGAGGAGACCCCAACCAAAGAGGAGGTGTCAGTGCCTGGCCCATTGGCCCAGCCCTCTCCTCCCTCAGCCCACTCTCTTGCCCATTAATCTACGAACTGAACATCTGTCAAGGGTCTAGCAATGGCTGGCTGGCTTCTTCTTTGTCCTCCAGGCTACCTGATATGCTGCCGGCCAGCTGCTAGTCCCAGGACAGAAGGACAAGTGTGTAATCCTCAGGTGGTGTCACAGTAAGAAGATGTTACTCTCAGCATTTGGTCCTTGGGTCACTGTCCTGTTGATTTTATTTGCGAAACAAGTTTTCAAAGAATACATTTCTGAACAATGAAGTTTTCAATAACAAACTAAAATCAAAAATACTTTTACTTTAGATAGTATGGCCACAAAAATAGGATGCTACGTAAATGGAGAACAGGCTTAGTATATTTTCAGAGTGTATTAGAAGGGCCTTCGCTAGAAATAATAAAATAATAAAATTAGTGATGGCTATTGATTTGGATTTACTTACACATATTTAGTTCTCTCTTTATGTTTCACAAGAAAAGCCAAACATAAAAATGTGAAAGAAATGCAAATGTGAACGTGCACATTTCCCCAAATTGACAAGATCTAGACACACACAGATTAAGAATTCAGAAAAAACAAATTATAAAATAAATGCCAAGCCTGTGAAAGTTCAGCATTATCTCAACTATTACTACACCTACCATGCCAAGCTCTCCCCTAATCTCTGATCTCCTACCTTCCTCTCTCCCCTTGGACTCCCTCTGCCTTAATCCAAAACCTAAACCCTTAAGGTTTAAGCTTAACCTGAAGCTGCCTCTCCAATGAGAATGTACCCAGGAAGTCTGGCTTGTTTTTGGATAAATGCACATTGTATTTGCTCCCCTCGGAATCTCTCCCTGATCATACAGAACCCATTAATGTCCTGTACCCTCAACAATTTCACCAGGCTCTGTCTTTGTAAACACCTGCTTATAACAGAGGCATAACTAGGCTACTTTTGTCATAAAATTCAAGTTAAAGTTGTATTTTGTGCAGAGAATTCAAACACTAAGAAACATAAAGTTAGAGGTGATAAGTAAGCCTAACAATTCACCTTTGGTTTGTTTCATCTTTACTAAAGCCACAGCCAACTGGGAACTAGTACATGCACACAGTAAGTTTCTTTATCTCTGCCTTCGTGCATTTAACAGTCAAATTACCAAAATGAACCCTCAGATTCACCAAATTTGATTCTATCTCCAAGTATATAATTCTTATAGAAGGTACAAGTTATGATTGGCCCATACCGTGTATGTGCCTACCCGCAAATAGCAATTTTCAAATGGTTGGTTAAAAATTTTTAAGGGAATAAATTTTTGAAATCTAAAATATAATTCTAAAAATCAAGTTATTAATGTAATAGTGTGCTATAGAAACCGGTGTGTTCTACAGAAGAAGCACCACATTTTAATTTCGAATGGTTGATATTTCCTGATAGACCCAATAGCTGGTTTTAAGGGAAAAATAATCAATAAATTAGATAAGAAATAATATTATTTCTAAAAATGAGAAAACTTGGCCTACATGAAGTTGACTTTAAAATAAAAGGCTTTGCTGTTCAGAGCTCATCATTTAAAGTAAAGAAATACAATAGAGTAATAAGCCATTTATAGGCAAGCAAATACCATCGCTCTGATATATAAAGTTCTACATAATTTCATTTCTTTTATATACTTAGGATTATAGTTATCAGAGGATTTAATATATTTACAGTAACCCAAATTTAAATAGCTAATGACAGAATTATATAGAAAATTCCATTAAGGTTAAGACAGAAAAAAGAAATTTCATGGAAATTTCATTGTAAGTTTCCACTGCTAAGTAGCAAATGCTAATTGCCACTCAGCAGTCATAAGAAAATGTAAAAGAAGACAGGTCAAAATTAAGAAACTATATGACATTTAATCACAACAAAAATGTTTTTTTTTTTTAATATGTGGAATTTACTGTTTTAAAAGGAGGTGAGATTAATCTACTGAAAGTAGTTTCATTGGTTACAGATGTGGTATCCTCCCATTTTTTTTTCATGTCTATAAATACACAAAATAGTATCTCTAGAAAGAATTTATTGTGTCATTATTCTATTAAGCTTGGTATATTACACCATGCCATATCCAACATTTTTCTAAAGACTTTGATACAAAAATTTTAACACATATTGTGCTAAGGCAGAGGAAATGATACTGTTTAATAAGCAGAAACACTATCTCACCAGGCCAGACTATATACAATTTCCATATTGAAATTAGCACCGTCCTTCCTAGTAAGACAGCATTTTAAAGCAAATCAGGGAATGCCACATCTTTATTTATTACAAGAAATATCTCAATGATAGAGACAGGTAATTCTGATTACAGAAAGGGTCCAAAACTTCCAAAACAGGGAAACCTGGAAGACCACTAGTTCTTGTTTTTAATATTACCTTTAAAATATGCATAGGACATTTTAAAATGTTCACTGCCACAATTTTATTTCAAAATGAATTTATGTAAGCATCTAGAAATTTACATTTTCAAATGGAAGTAAATTATGTCAAACAATGCTAAAGAATAGCTATAATATTTGAAAACAGACTAGGACATTATCTATATGTTCAAATGTTAAGTTTAGAATAAAAAGTGTTTTAAATTTGAAAAACAGACGTGAAATTATATACTTATTAAAAATATATGTGTAAAAGCTATTTACTCATTCATTTATAAATTGAAGTGTGAGAGTCTATGGACAAATAATTAAGCCATTTAATGTCTCAACAGGAATGAAATATATGACTTAAGGGTTAAATATCTTTCATAAAATGTATACTATTAACACAGATACTATTAAAGCAAAAACATCCTTTAGTTTCCAGGATCTTACCACCACTAACAAAAAAATAAAATGGGTACTTGCCTAACAAAACTTTGGCATCATCCACGTCAAAATCTCCATCACCGTCAGCATCATAGACTCCTAGTTTTCCTACAAGAGGAGGAATGATGGATATGGAAACAACAGGGAAAACAAATTTAATAAGGTGTTTTCACACTTACTGCAGCCCTACACATCAGCCATAAATGTTACCAATCAATGCAATTCTTTGCTCTTTTAATCCCAGCAGTGCCAAATAAGTATCTTACCTAAAAATAATGGGCAATTCACTTAGAGATTTAGGAAATGTTCACATAACAAATTCTAAGAAATACAACTGAGATAACATTTTCTTAAGGTTTAATAATACCCTGATCTAATCACTTTAGAATAATGTTTTATTATGATGCTGAAAATATTTTATGTAAATTTTTTAACATAAGATACCATATTGACTCATGTCTAACAATTACATGAAATTTAATGTTTTCAAAATACGAAATTTCATCACATGATCAATATCTGAAGTAAAAGAAACAACCAACCAAGCCTCAAATAAAGATTAAAAGTAAATAAATGAACACAGAGTATAAGTACTAAAAATATGACAGTTATTTTATATTTTACAACAAAGATTTACAAAAGAAATATTGTAAATCAACCTTTAAAAAAAAAAAAGGCCATTCTGCAAATAAAGTGTGTGAAACTGGAGGCGTCCTAAAATTGCAAAGGAAAATTTAAGGTTATGCCACTTTAAAAATTTAGCACTGGCCATTTACTACTAAGGGGAACAAAGGCTTAAAATAGCTATGCTGAGAAGACAATACCAAGGCCTTTATCCTAAAAAATAGTAAACATGATTTTATGGCTTTAATGCTTTATCATCAGGAGCACTGTTATGCTTAGCATTTCAAGTGAGTCAAATACATTCAATCCCCTAAAAAGCATCCTAAATTAAGTATGACTTGCAATTCATCATAGGACAATGACTATGAAGAAACAATAATGTACAGCAATCTTTTAAACAGCATTCACAAACACAGCATGAGTACTGAAAAAACAGTTGGCAGCACTGTTACCACTTCTTTAATATAAAGTACATTAAAAGACTGCATAATAGCAGGCAGAAATTTTGGCCCAGAATAGCTATGGCAAATTTTTACCTTCTCAGAGCCCTTGTTGTACTTAGCAAAATAGTTAATTTGTATGTAGAAGTCTGATTATAAAGTACATTAAAAGACTGCATAATAGCAGGCAGAAATTTTGGCCCAGAATAGCTATGGCCAATTTTTACCTTCTCAGAGCCCTTGTTGTACTTAGCAAAATAGTTAATTTGTATGTAGAAGTCTGATTTAGCAAGAACATACACACTTAAAAATGATAATAATAACAGAGAGATGAAGAAGTTATCATTTCTGTTGCTAAGAAAACAAAAAGCACTAATCTGCAGGTAAAGGCTATACACAGTAAAGAGCTCAAATAATGCTGAAAAGATAGAAAATACTATCGTTCCTGACAAACTTATAAGGGGAAACTGGTCCTACCACTTACATTCTCTGACGCAGATGATAATTAAATTAGTAGAATAAGGATGAGGATCGAGAGACCAACACAAGTAGACTTAAAATGTATCTCCAATAGCCTACCTTGAAGTACCTCTGATAAGTTATAACGGAAGTCCTTTGCTTTGGCTGCGTGCATGTAAAAACACAAAGATTGTTACCTGTTCTTAAAGGTACAAATATTTTAAATCTCTTTCTTTGTTTAACATACATCCCATAGCAACATATCACTGTAAGTCAGCAAAAGCACAGATATACGCAGAAGTTTGTCTCCAAACTAAAATTCCCCCTCTATTAGTCTTTCAATGTATGCAGAGGCACTTTCCTTAAAGGAATAAAAATGAAATCTATATGATTAAATATCATTCAGCCATAAAACACAGTGAAGTACTGAACCTTAAAAACATTACGCTAAGTGCAATGAGGCAGACACCAAAGGCTATGTATTGTGTGATTTTATTTATATAAAATGTCCAGAATAGGCAAAACCACAGACTCTGAAAGTAGATTAGTGTTTGCAAGAGAGGAACGGAGGGGAGGACTGCGTGTTTTGGAGGGAGGGAGTAACAGAAATATTGTGCAATTAGATAATAATGATGGTTGCACAAAATGATGAATACACTAGAAACCACTGAATTGCACATTTGCAAATATTTACAATATTGAATTGTATATTATATAAATTTTACCTCAATTAAAAATAAAATTTGGGGGTGAAAGAAGGGACCAAAAAAGGGGGGGGTGGAATGTGACTTCAAAAATGATAAAGTAAAAATCATGAAAAACTGCAGTGATTATGGAAAGAGCATGACAAAAAGGAGGAAAAATAAGGACACTATCAGAAGTATGACAGCAACTTCCTCGGAGCAGAACACAGACCACACCTACGAAGGGTCTTCAGAAAGTTCATGGGAAAATTTGTATTATCTTTTAATTCTATTTCTCCATGAACTTTCTGAAGTATCTTGGTATATACACACAAACACACAGACTCATTATTCTCAGCATTTACAACCCCCTCCCCCTTCCACACACACCCCAACCCAACAGACACAGAGGGATGTGCTTTTTTTTTTTTTTTTTTTTTTTTTTTTTTTTTTTTTTTTTTTTTTGAGGGATGTGCTTTAAAAACCCTCTTTCACAAGGGGTTTTGCAAATTGTGTGGTTATAATCCATTAGTGGGTCCTTAAATAAATTCAGTGGCTTGTGATCAAAAATTTTTTAAATTTATAATAGAACAAAATCGAATAGAAATTACTGAGTAATGCATATAGTAAGACTGAATACTGTTTGATGAAACCTCTCTGTGTGATATATATACAACATAAAGTCTTATTATTTTTATTATTTTTCTTACTACAGGTCATGTTCAAAGAAGTTCAAAAGCCACTACTGTTTGCTAACACTGATAAAATCCCATTTTGTTCCTGCACGATTGAGAACCACTGAAAGGCTACAGAAATTAATAGCACCAAAAAGATGATAAAAATCTTTAAGATCACTAAGGGATGTCACTTACCCTCTTACAAATTCACTTAAACAATATCAGAATTCTTACCTAGAACTTCCTCATAATCAACAAGATCAAACCAAACGACAGCCACTGACGTCCAGACTCCCAGCAATGCAATGACCATAAACCATGTGAAAAATGAACTTCCAGAAAGTCCTCCTTTCCTCTCATTCTTGTGTCCTCCATGCCTTGTCTCTGTTTAGAAATAAATGTAAAATGTCATTATGTAAGGTTAGATCATTTCAAAAATAATTTTCACTTAAATTCTCACAACATGGTGCATAAAATAAAGATCCTGAAAACAGAAAAGTTTTTGCTTAAACACTCTGTATATAAAACTCTAACATTGAAGTAATGGGAGAAATAAATTAATGATGGGCTAAATAATGATTTCTTAAAATATAAGGGTTGATAAACATGTACATTTCTTCCAAGTTCTTCATGAAAACTACCTCAATATAACTACCTTCAAAGTTCACAACATGTCAACAACTTAATGAAAACATATAGAAATGCAGCAAATCCTTGTTAGTTTGTAGAATCTTAAAAATTCTGTTAACTGCCACAGAAGAAAATATCTCTTCCCTAAACTCCATATTCTTAGCCAGGAGAGAGAAGAAAGAAGAAAACTATTTATAGGAAATAGAGTTCAGGGCGGCAGAGGAACAAAGCACCATGACAATTCAGTCCTACTCCTCTGCAAGACCCCAGAGCCTAAGGAAGCACCGGAATAAGGATCCTTCACAACTGGTCTCAATGCAGGAAGCAGCTTCGTAAACCGCTGTCACCAAGTGTCATTTACCACATGTAATATGTCTAATGTACTTTATATTCTTCTGAAAATATTCTTCTTACAGCCCCAAATAAATAAAAACAATGAAAGTCATGTGATAGTAATAGAAAATAGACAAACATTGACCTTAAAAGGATAGACCATAATATTCAAATTTCCCTTAAAAAGAAATATAGTACATATTATATAAATATTAATACATAAATAAATTAGATATATCATATCCCAAAATGGCACCTGAGAAAAGGAAAGGTATATAAGCCCCAAATAAATAAAAACAATGAAAGTCATGTGATAGTAATAGAAAATAGACAAACATTGTCCTTAAAAGGATAGACCATAATATTCAAATTTCCCTTAAAAAGAAATATAGTACATATTATATAAATATTAATACATAAATAAATTAAATATATCATATCCCAAAATGGCACCTGAGAAAAGGAAAGGTATATCAAATAAATAAACTTAAAAAGAAAAAAAGTGGGTAGGCTTCTGTGGGGGTAGAGGAGCTCCACAGACTCAGTAGCAGTGGTGTATGTTTAATTTATTTTATGAACATGAAGACATTTTTTCTAAGACTGTATAAAAAAAAAAAACCCACTTCTACATAACATGTAGATATATTCAAACATACTCATCTGTATACAACATAAACTATAAGAATAAGCTCTTGCAAAATAACCATTTACCTCCAAATATGGAATTATAATCCTTAATGACTATGAATTTCCTCTCCTGGCTACTTATTGCCTCTAAAAATCAAATTTAAATTTTTATGAAAAATGAATGCCAAAACTGCAGTATTACTGGGTTCTTTTGTCTTATCTCCTCTTGGACATTCTGGAGTTGACACCAGTTTCTTCTATTGTTCCTCATTAACTGGAAAGTAGCAAAGCTAAATATACATAGTTCATCCTTTCATTCATTTATTCATTCAACATATTTATTCAGCATATGTGTGCCAGACATGATACAACTTTATCCTAATAACTGAATTTCCAAAATGTGTACGTCAGTAAAAGTATACCCAAGATGATGTAATTTAAAATAAGCCTATCATGAAAGAGCAAATAAAACAAAATAATAACTTGAATTCAAAGTTCAATTCTTTCTATATTTCTATCTCTTTCTTAAAGCAGAAATGAGGAAGAAAATTTCTAAGATTCTCAAAATTAAAGTCTATAAACATTTATCCAAGTTAATTCAGTGATACTCATTGGCCTGCAACACCAAATACAAGGAAAAAGAGGAAGGAAAATATTATATAAGTGCATGTGCCAAAACAGAGAGGGATCAGGAGCATGGAGGAGAAAGAAAGCCAAGCAAGCAGTAAAGAGTACGCCTTTACTAAGAATGTTTATGTTTATTTCAGACATGATTCTAACTTCAATCAGGTTTCCTAACTCACTGCACAGAACTACAGAGCAGACTTTAGAGACAGCATAACCCAGAAGGGTTACAACAACAAAGTACTGAGGGCAGGCAGGTCTGTCAGGGGCCTGGGGACCGGCAGCAGGAGCAGACAAGAGAACTGGAAAAGCATGTGGAGGGAGGCCAGTGTGACTGAGGCTTGCAGGCACCCCCCTCCCAGTCCTTAAATCATCCCTAGAACAAGGTAATAACTGATATTCACATTGATTCTGTTATTATGTTATTTTAATCTATTTAAGAATGTAAGAAATATATAATAAACCTCAGGAAGATTTTCATTCAGAACAGTTTTTATTAAACAGATTTGTCATGTTAAAAGCTAAATGTTACTTAGCTAGAATATTATTAG
Organism: Galeopterus variegatus; assembly: GCF_000696425.1. Lineage (NCBI taxonomy): Eukaryota > Metazoa > Chordata > Mammalia > Dermoptera > Cynocephalidae > Galeopterus > Galeopterus variegatus. Next base: position 58,330 of record NW_007733142.1, on the reverse strand, counting down.
CAGTATTTTATGTATCCCTTTACAATGTCAAATAAATGAGACGTTCCTCCAGTATTATTAACATTATTACCATTAATATTTACTATTCCATAAAGGAACAAAAAACTAAATTATTGAAGCAAGTCTTTCCTAGGACATCTTTTTTAGGGGAACTTTTTAAACGAATAATATACATCACTTTGTAAATATGGTGTGTCTAGTCTCAAAGGGCAGATCAGTACCTATCCAATTACAGTGAACGAAGTCGAGTAAGACAAACCTTTCAAGAGGGTTTAAAACTCCCTAAGCAAACCTGAAACCAGTATTTTGCTCCAAAGGTATTCTGAAAGAATATCTAGTAGTTGTCCCTATTTTCTAAGACCAGAACAAATCTAAGAGTTTTCATTTCACTTTCTGGCTCCATGTTCAACCTGTAGTCCCACAGATTAGTCAAAAAGAATTTTCACTGGGTGTCCAGAATATGGCAAGAACTATGTGATTCATTTTTTTCTATGTTGTCGCATCAAAAGTACATGATCTCCAAATCAGAAAATGTTCCCATATACTACCAACCACAGAAAATTACTACGGCAAGCAATGCTCCAAATAGTCGGAGATGAAGATTCTCCAAAATGAAGACTCAGCTAGGAACAATAGGCAATTTTATTTATTTGGTTGAGGAAAGGGAAAATAGAAGCTGTACCCCCCAGCACCAGAACAGTAGTCAATTACTTAACTGGCTACGACTAACTGAATTACAAATGAATCAAGTTTTAGTTAGCATTATTCTGGGAATTCCATATTTATACACAAACTCTGTACATTAAAAGTTTAAAAAAACATAAAAACTTTAGAGTGTGGTGTTGATAACACCAATGTCAAGGGTTTGGATCTCCATACTGGCCAGCAACCAAAACAAAAAAACCAACAACAACAACAAAAAAAACCATACAAACTGTCAAGCAACGAATCAAACTATTTTTCCATGCTACAAAATGTTACCCTTGGGGAACCAAGAACTGTCAAAAGTGGGTTAGAAGTAACAGTTGAATTCACCTAACTATGCAGATTACATAATCCCTGAAAGGAAAAAAATGTCTTCTAAAAGAACTAAAAGTCAGATAATATATCCCATCTTCTTCATGGCTACATGAAGCACTTTATCAGACTAGTCAAGTGACCCAGTCTAACCAATTATTCAAAACAGTATTGAAAGTGGAGATGCTCATATTCTCTATCCTAATTGTAGAACCCTTTCAGTTGCTGCTTAGACAGCACAGAGAAGTCTTCACACATCTATTTTTTTCTTATATAAATTTTCAACATAATGAGCAAATGCAGTCTGCTTTCCATTAATGGAAAGACAATCTCAACTTACAAAGTAAGGCAAAAACTTAAATCCAACACATCATTAAAGAACACTTGAAGGTTAATGAATCAATTAAAAAACAAATAAAAATCTGGTATCTTTTCTTTACATTTATTGCCTGCTTCACAAAAAAGTAGGTCAGTTTCCATATATAGTAAGTCTTTGCTTGAACCAATTAAGTCTGCTCTTTAGTAGCAGGCTGGACTTACATACCCCTCAAATTTCCTATAATTTTATATGAATGCACACAAGTCTTTAAATTCACTGTAATTAACTTCAAAGACTACGGAAGACTGCTGGTACATTTTTGAAGTTTGTAAAATGTGGCCTCTGGTAGCACAGTACACTAAAAGATAGTCAAGATAAAAGGTAAGAGATAAAGTTAAGTCAAGATAAAAGATAAAGTTAAGATACCAAAACATATTTGGATTAAAGACAGATTATTCCATGAAAAATTCAACTACTGTGAAAAGTTGGTGTCTCTACGAGTTCAAAATAGAAAATGTAGAAGACACAAAGCACTTAGCCAAAAATGTTTTAACAGAACACAACTGAAAATAAAGCGAAAAATTGTCAGCTAGATTCAAAACCACTTTTAACTCACTCAAACAACAAAAATATACCTTTATCTTCAGCCATTTTGATTTCTTCAATCCATGAAGAATATATACTAAGGGGGAAAAAAAAATCAAAGTTCTACAGGTAGGTATTGGGCACGCCGCATACCCTTTTCTATTCGAGCTTTAGACTCTCCAACCCATGCATGACCACAGCCTCTAGAACTGAAATTGGACCTGACTGCAAACTCTGCTCACCAGTTATTTTTAGAGGCCTTTTCCTCGTAGCCAAATGCTGCTAATAACTCAGGCTGAAATGCACTCCTGACAATCTGACAGCCTTTCTCCCACTTAGAGGATTCCTTTCTTAGTTGGTCCTGTTGCTTAATACCAACCCCTAAAAAAAATCAAGCATTCTGAAAAAATGAAATGGAACAAATTGTTCTGCCAGTTTTGTTTTCTTGGAAGCAGACTTTTAATGGCTTTAGCTTAAGCACCAAATCATTCAAAACTGAAACAAGTCTTGCTATAAAATGTGGCCCCAAGCCTGGAAACAGCTTGATTTGGCTCTTCAGAATCTAATCAAATGCCTATAAGAAATGACTACTAGTTTGTCTAAATAAACCAGATCCAGAAATGGTAAGAAATTAACTAATACTCTGGAATTTTGATTCATGGATATTACCATCCCAGGAATAATCCTCCAACAGCAAAAGTAAAGCAACAACAAAAAATGTTTCACTAGAAAAGGAGGGAGAGAGGGCTGGAAGGGAAAGAATGGAGGGAGAGAAAAGAGGGGAGGGAGGTTGGGAGGAGGGGAGAAAGAAAGAAACCTTTAGCAGTAAGAGCAATGACCTAGGAAACACCATCTCAGAAAGGGAACTAGAAACAGATTGTACAACCATCTGCTGATTTTCTTCTACTTCTCCGCAACCGCAATCCCATCTCCAAATATTCTCTTCTGGGAAATAAAATCAACCCAATTTTAATACCGTTTATTCACTGATCTAAGATTAGCAGTTCACAGAATTCATTAGAGCTCTGATTAGTACACTCAATTTAGCACAAATAGTATCTAGAGCAAGACAGCAACCTTTCAAAGTTGTTTATAAATCTTTAATTTTTTCACTCAAATTGAAAGCTTCACAGGCAAATTAAACATTTAAATGCTCTGAAGAGAAGTCAGCAACTCATGGTACCGATATTTGATGGCCCAGATTTGGGACAGACTGAACTAGGCATCAGGACCAAATAAACAAAATCGACGAGGTTCTCAGGTGTCCTGGGAGCAAGTACCATTTCCTCCATTCCTTTCCTCAAGGGTCTTTCCCACTGAAGTTAGTCCTTGCTAAAATGTTAAATGAGAATTAATCACTTGTTGACAGGGGTTTAAGAAGACCCGTCATCCCACCACTGCACACATTTATTAGACAAATATTCTGGGAGCTCTCTTTTGTTGTTTTGGAGGGAGAGTGACACAGACACAAGAGACCATTCATCGGACCACTGGAAACCGAGCCCATGCACTCATATGGTGGGCAGCTTGGACAGACCTGGCTTCACAGACCTGGATTCACTTCCTGGCTTCTCCATTAACTTTGATTTGGAGGAAGTTATCAAACTTCCAGGCCTAAATTTCCTGGCTTATGAAATGTGTCTTGGGACAAACTACGCATGCAAATATTTGTTGAAGTTATCCATGCAGCAAATGTATTGAGTCAATCAGGACTAGTACACAAATCTCACCTCCAATTCACAGTCCTTTTCATAATCCTAGCTGTCCCTGAAACTGCCAGAGCTGCTAGGGCTTCTCTCCTTACAGGCCCAAGCAAGGCCAGCTGCATTTTAAACTACAGGCCTGTGGCCAAATGCTGAACTGAGACAACCACAGCTCTTAAATGTGGGTACAACTCAGACCTGAGGCTTCATCAACACAGCTCTGATTTCTCCTTGACAGATCTTTATCATGAATTTTCACATGTCCTATATAGTTAGCCTTCTCCTCCTTTTGTCTTTTGCAACAGGTGAATAGTTATTTTGATAAAATATCTTCCTCCTCAATTCACATGTTATTTCTGACAGGAAGATCAAAGAAACCTCTCTGAAATATCATTTAATCCATCATAACACTTTTTAAGGAAAAATAAATTCTGAATTCCAAGTAACTACCTCTTATAATAACAATCCATCTCTACTCTCTATTATGAGAAATGTTTAGAAAAAGTATAAAAATAAATGTAATTCGTATATAGAAAATCATGTTTTAAAAACTGTAGCAAAGACAACTGAAGTAATATTAACTATTTCTTATAATAGCTGCTGGGACTAATAGCAACTCCTAGGTCCAGGCAGAGACCAAACCTCAAACATGTGCCATGAGACTATTAATAACAGCCTGAGGACAGTCAAGACCATGAGAGCCAAGACTTCCTCCACTGGGTTGAGAGTTCTACCTCCCTCCAAAACCAGCCAGGTGAAAACCCATCAGCCCTCTCCTGCGTGAGCACTCAATACTTCCTACCCCTCGCCCTCAGCCCACTATCATTTACAGCAGTGCTTCTCAAGATCAGAGGAGCACTTAAGCCAGTCATTGAGGGCTTGTTAAAACATGAAGGCTGCCCCACCCCGAGGTTTCTGATTCTGCAGGTCTGGGGTGGAACCTGAGAACAGGCATTTCTAAGTCCCAGGTGATCTGATGCTTCTGGTCTAGGGACCAAACTAAAAGAATACTACATTAGTACCCCTAACTCCCAGGGTCTGGAGGAGGAAGAAAGTAGCTCTTGCTTTTACCAATTTCCTCACCCATCATTTCCTTATTATCCCTAGAAAAAGAAAAAGAAAAAGAAAATGAGAACAACAAAACCCTGTTCCTCTGAGGCCCTCTGTTCTGCCTCATGACTGTCAACCACCTCCAGGGACCCCACTCCCATTGTATCCTTAGCCACAGCCACGTGACTTTAATGTCCATCCCTGTGGCCAACAAGACAGGTTCTCGTTCCCTCTTTCTTCATACCCAAGGACCCTGCACCCATCCACTCTATACTCAGCACCCATCCTAACATGCTCACCACAGGCTTTGTCATAAACCCCACCTAATTCACCTCCCAATTGCATCTTCATTCTTGTTGGCTGGCACGGCCACCCTAACAGATTCTGCAGCCCTGCTAAGAGAGAGCTGCATGTTTGGCTCCATCATAAGGCCAGCAAGACATCATGACACTGAAAATACAGCTTTTAAAACAAAAACAAAAAACTTTTCATCTACATATGTACACGAAGTAAACGTGAGCAAGTGATACCATTCTAAATCTCATATTAAATAACCAAGATTACCAAAAGTAGCAAAAGGCAACACTGCAGACTCAGTAAACCTACTTAAACCTACCCCCTTGCCCAGGGAAAACCCCCTCTACATGCGAAAGTTCAGGTTCCATCGCTATGGGATGCACAGAAGGAAAACACTCACTCTTTGATCACAACCTCCTATTTCTCCAGTTTGTTCAGCAACTTCTTGGATCCATGGTTTTCTAACCTCTACTTTCTTCCTATCCCCTTCACCTCCTGCCCTCACATCCTTCCACATCCACCTGAGAGACCAGGCTCACCAGAAGTCACTCCCTGGCTCGCTGAACCCTCTCACTGCCCTACGCCTTCAGCACCTCCTTCTGCCCACGGACAAATGCAATCACTTGCCCTCTCCACGATTGCAAAGGCAGCTGGACCCACTGAATGAAAACCAAGAACAGGACACGGTGCAGCAGACTTCGCCAGGGCCTTGATACCGCCTGTCAGTCCTACATTTCTCTAGAACACTCACTTTCCCACTCTCCACCACAACCAATCCAAATGCCTCCTTCCGCCCCTGAAGTATTCTACCTCCTCATCCTCATCAACTGCTGCAGCTCTTACTTCCCAAAGAAAACAGCCCATGAGCAGGGAACTGTCCGGACTGTCCACCCCACACCTACAAACTGCGCTCCCCTGCATCCACCTTCCCTCTCCTCATTCTCCACCCTTCCTCTCCTAATTTTCCACCCAGCAGTCCTCCCCAAACCCCCCACTGTCCTGCACCACCAGCAGCACGGCCTGGATCCTTCTCTCACCCCACCGCTAGCCCCTGCTCTAGTTTTCTCCTTCCCAGCACAAAGAGAGTTCTTGACAATGCTGCTTTTTCACTGCTTTCGTTTCCTAGCCTCCCACTCACTCCTCACAACCTGTAGGCTGCCATCTGGCTTCTGCACATGACTCCAGTATAGTAGCTCTTATGTCACACCAATGATTTCCATGTCATTAAACCCAATGGAAAATTTTCAGAAAATTTTCTCATCTCTCAGCAGAATTCTCCCTCCTTCTTAAAGATTCTCCTCCCTTGACTCTCATTACTTCAGAATCTTCTGGGATTTCTATCACCTCTCTGGACTTTCTAATTTTCAGTCTCCTTTGCTAGTTCATTATCCTCATTATCCTCTAGATGACTTCTAAGTGTGGAAATTCCATAAGCCTTTGTCCTTTGCCATTTCCCTAGGTGACTTCAGCTACTGTCTCTATGGCTTACATTTTTTACTCCTTCGAGCTCCAAAACCACCTGTCTACTCAATATCCCATTTAAATGACTTACAGAAACCTCAAACTCAGCATATACACAACAAACCATGATCTTTCCCCTCTCCTCTCCAGTATATTAAATCACAGAAGCACTTCTGTGAAGCCAGCTGCTTAAGCCAAAAACCTGGGATTCATCCTTGATCCTTGACACTTTTCCCAAACGCTCATCTAGTAAAAAGAGAATTTCACCACCTGGCTGTTGCAAATGGACTACAATTATGCTGGGATATGGATTCCCCTTAGCACTTGGGTCACCCTTGTCCATTTAACCCAGTATGATATTTTTAAAAAGGATTTGTGTGTGCGATGACATAGAAAAGTAGAAAACCCTGTCTCAAATCACCCAAGTTTCTGCCTCTCAACAGTGGTCATCCAAATCCAAGTTATCATCATCTCCTAGGCTACTCCAATACCTTAACATAACCTTTGATGTTCCACACAGCAGCCAGAATAATTTTTTAATCTGATTTTATCACTACCTTGTTAGAAATCCCTTAAAACCTTCACACCATTCTCAGTATAAAATGCAAAATCTTCAACATGGCCTATCAGACTCTTCTTGGCATGGCCCCAGCCTTATTTATTTCTTCTAGTTGTCTCGATTCCAGCCACAAAAACACTTAACATGTTCTCTCCCATCTCAGGCCTCTGCTCAGACTATTCCCCCCTCCTGGAATGTCAACATTGCTGCACCACCACCCCAACCCCAGCTATCTCTTGCTCGCTCTGCTTACACATCACCTCCTCAAGGAAGCCTTCCCCCATTTCCCAGTATGCTCTTACTTCAGCATGCACTCTCCTTCACAGCATTATTACAATGTTTATTAGGCAATTACACAATAATTAATCTCCTAATCTCTTTCAACTTCTAGAATGTAAGTTTCATGAAGCCAGGAACTGAATCTGCCTCGTTTACTACTGTACATTTTCCTTGTTTCTAGTGGAACTCAATAAACATTTGTGAAATAAGTGAATAAATTGCTTCTCAGTCCTTGATAGTATATGAGTAATCAAACCTCCTCCTGCTAACACTTCAGAAATAAGAGAGCAAAGTATAGTCCAACAACTGCCAAGTCACTTCAGGTTTCTCCATCTCCATGAATTTAATGATTCTAAAATTAATTCCCAAGAGGAAAACACCTACAAATAGTTAAGAAAGAGAGATCAAGAAAGAAGCCCCGTGGTTCCTAAACCCTGGTTACAGACTCAAATCGGTCTATTACCAAGTTCTTACAGCACCCTCTCAGATCACTTCTTCACTAATCAATCTTAGGATATGGAGAGCTGGGCTAAACATGAGTAGGGCCAGGCAGGAAGGGCTCTGTAGCCCCCTTCATCTGGCCCAACAGCCAGACACCTAGCACTGTTCTCATGACCGACCCTGCGTAGAGGCTGGAAGAGTGACAAGGGTTTTAGAATTCAGAAAAACAAAACTGAGGAAGTCATTTGCGTTTTCATCAGCATTAGTAAATGAAAGTGAAACATTAGAAATACCAGCTATATCAGCCTCCAGGTATTTTTTTGGAGCCTTTATTATTCTTTGGAATCCCAAACTGAGGGAGCACTGCCCTGACATATGCCTCTGTTGTATTAACACCGATTCACTGCAGAGGAGATCACCTGAGTCAGAACATGGGCCCACCAACCCCCACTTCATGAACCTGTGATGTACCAAAACTCCATTGGTAACAAGCAATGTGAATGGTAGTTAACTTCAAAGGCTAGCTCCTCAAGCCAGTCCTAATGGGTTAGTTCTTTAAACTTAATTAGTTCTCCCTACAGAGCTTCCAATAAAGAAACTTAGTCTCACAGGAAAAACCACCCCCAGGGCTAGTCAATCATCCATGTGTATGGGTAACAAAATGAGAAAGATGAGTTTCCACTTAGAAACTATGGGACAGTAAAAGAAGGTAAAAGAAAAGTTGTTACAATGAACAAAAAAGTTCCCCCCCCAAAACTAAAAATAATAGAAAGCCTACCTTTTACTGTAGTAATTTAACTCTAATTAAAGAGAGGAAACCACAAAGCCAGATGGAAGACCACCACTGGTTTACACCTGTTCCTGAAGACTGTGACCTTAACACATTTAGTCAGCGAAAGACTCATAACCTTCCTCCCTACCAGTTCTCACTTTCCAGGGCAGAAGAACTCGGCATTTATAATAAAGTGTCCTATAGATGCAAATGGGGAGGGAAGGCAAGGATTATATAACAGCATTAACACAACATATGCAAAAGACTCGTGTGTACATTATAAAACATACATGTCACAGAGTCAAGTTATTGGAAAATTATGGGCCAATAAAAATAGTGGAATCAATTATGCATCACAAGACATTCTGGGGATAGCCAACATCCCTTTACTCAATAAATTAATAATAATAAAGGTGAATAACGGTAATAAATAAAAAGCAAGAATGGCTGCAACTAAAAATTATGTAGTGATGAATTAACTTTACCCAAAGAGAGGATTGGCCTTTGCCCTTGGCTACTTGGATGAAATCTCTAGGTCCCTGGAATGTCCTCACTGATAGGAGTGTCTTTGTTCGCCTGGGGGCTTTGGCCACTGGACTGCCTAACCACGGGATTTACAGTGGGGGCTTTGGAATATACCATATCATTTCTGACCCCTGGAGAAACTGGGTGGAGACTAAAGGTCAGCATGTATGCAGTATGTGGTCAAGCCCCAATACAAACCCTGGACACCGAACCGCTGGGATGAGCTTCCTCCGGAGGCAACACTCCTTCTGCATCACTTAGATTCTATTAGCATTTTGTTATATTCCTTATGTCATACTATTCATTACTTTATATCCATCCATTAATCCATTTTAGTTGTATAACGCACTTCAAAATAAACTGGAGTCATAGTACACGTCCCCTAAATAATTCACCTTGTATATGATAAACTATACTTTATCACTTCTTTATAGTTTTAATGCAACATTTACATAAAATGAAATGCATTAAGCATACTCCCTGAGTTTTAACAAATGTGTACACTGCTGTAACCCAAATCCCTATCAAGATCTAGAACATCAACACTACCATTTAACTTCCTTCATGGCCATTCCCAATCACAGTTCACTCCATCTCCATGCTCAGAGGCAGCTCCATTTTTCTGCTTTTTTTTTTTCAATGTAGATTAGTTTTGCCTTTTCTTGGAATTTCATAAAAATGTCATTCCACAACATGTCCTTGTTTGTGTAAGGCTCCTTTCCCTCACCTTCATGTTCCTGGGAGTCATGAATGTTATCTGTAGCAGCACTTCATTCCTTTTTGGAAGTATTCCATCACATGTATACATGAGCATATATGAATGTATGCATATGTGATTATATATGAATGACATACAGGTATAACAGAGTATATCCATTTTCCTATTGGTAGAAATCCAGGCATTTCCCATTTAAAACTATTATGAAAAGCTGACAGGAATATTCTTGTACAAGACTACTTAGACACATGCCTGCATTTCTCTTAGGTAAATACATAGGAGTAGAGCTGCTGGGTCATAGAGCATATGTAAGTTCAGTGTTATAAGAAACTGCCAGACCTTTTCCTAAAGTGTTCTACCATTTTATGTACTCACAAGAATTTATGAGTTCTATTGCTCTACAATCTTACCAACATTTGGAGTTGTGAGTCTTTTCAATTTCAGCTATTCTGGTGAGTGTGCAATGGGATCTCAAAGTGTTTTAACTTACATTTCCCTGAGAA
>NW_007733142.1:42280-47517 GCF_000696425.1 Galeopterus variegatus | reverse complement strand
AGCTATTCTGGTGAGTGTGCAATGGGATCTCAAAGTGTTTTAACTTACATTTCCCTGAGAACCAATGATGTGAACACTTTTTTCATGTGCGACTGGCCATTTATTGGCCATTTTCTCTTCTTTTGTTCACATCTTTTGCACATTTATCTATTTTTTTAAAAATAGAACTGTAGGAGTTCTTTGTATTTCCTGGACACCTGTTCTTTAGCAAATATATGTGCTACAAAATTTTCTCCCCGTCTGTGACTTTTCTATTCATTTTCTTAATGGCATCTTCTGATGGGTCAAAGTTTTTAATTTTGAGGATGTCTAATTTATTACTTTTAAACATAGCACCAAATTGAAAAACTTACTTAAAACTTCACAGGGTTTCAGTGCTTTACATTCTGAAACATGACATCTATTTCAGGACTTATCATATGCAATCACTGGATCTATGACATACAGTCACTGACAGTAGCCTCATTACTGTCTTAGACAGTGCCAGTGACCAGGAAGGTCCCAAGATGAGAGGCCAGTATGTTAACTAACTGTCTGTTAGTGGTGGCTATCACAGAAAGCATAAGCAAGAAAATCCTGATAATTTTGAGGAATATTTTCATTAGTTATGACGGGTAACAAAAAATGTCTAAGCTAGTCATTTTTCCCTCAAATTCAACTGGAGAGAGTAAATCTAACTCTTCTGCCACCCAACAGCCATGTCAACACTCAAATCACTTGGCTTCTTTCAAAAACTATTTGTGTTTTGTTTTTATATTTCTCCAATGTTTTCTCTGAAACTTTTAAACATACATACAGCAAAAAGATTAGTATAATGAAGCACTTGTGTACCGTACACCTGAAACCAATTATTACCATTTTGCCACATTTGCTTTCTTTATATGTATGCATGCATATATTATTTCTTTCTTTGTTTCCTTCCCTTCCCCACCAGAAATAAAACAATTCTCACCTCATCTAATACTCACTTCTCTCATAGAATCTATGTGAGTGGAAAATTCTGTGGGCTAGGAATTAGCCCATGATTTGTGCTAAGTTCCTTGTTTTATGGGCCTCGGTAAAAATGAAATAAATGAATAGATGAAGTATATTATCTTTCATGTCTCCTCCAATTCTAAAAATTTATGATTCTAATTCACAGAAACTTGGTTCCTAAAATTAAATCACTCAACAGGTACAATGGGAAAATAAATTTATAAGTTTCTCTTTACTGTGATTTTCACCCTATCTACCTCATAAAGCCTTAAGAAAATCACAAAAAAACCAACATATTACAGAGGCATACGTAGTTTACAGGTGACACTTTGTGGTGAAAAATNAAAAAACCAACATATTACAGAGGCATACGTAGTTTACAGGTGACACTTTGTGGTGAAAAATTAAACTTTAAAAACTCCTTACATAAGAGAGAGATCCAGAATTCAAGAGTAGATGCGGGAGCAGTTTAAAGGAAACTGTTAAACTAAATTGCGAAAATTTGAATATGTACTTTATATTAGGTAAGGGTAGTATACCAGTGTTAATTTCCTGAGCATGATCGTCACATTGTGGTTACACAGGAGCATATCCTCGCTCTTAGGAAAAACATGCTGAAGAATTTAGGGTCAAAGTATCTTGATTTAACTTTTAAATAGTTCAGCAGGCAGCCAAAAAAAAAAAAAAGATGTACAAATGTATGTCTAGAGAGACAGAGAATGCAAACACATCAAAATGTTAAGAAATGGTAAATCTAAATAAAGAGGATATCTATTCATTGTACTTTGCTTGTACCTGTCTTGAAGATTTGAATTGTTCAAATTAAAAAGTTGGGAAAATACTGATTTCCAGGATTAAAGATTCAGAATCTCCAGAGGTAAGGGATAAGAATCTGAAATGCTAAAATTTTCTAAGGTTCATTCATGACTGGATTCTGGATAAGTAAAAAAGAAAAGAGAAAAAGACGTAACTTTTAAGGATGCTTCTGGAGACAGCTAGAGAAATATGAATATGGAGGGCATTTAGATAATATGGTATCAATGTTAAATTTCTTGTGTTTGAGAACGTTATTGTGGTTGTACAGAAGAATGTCCTTGTTCTTAGGAGATCACGGTGAAGGAGTTAAGTGAGCTTAACGTGTCACAATGACTACAGTTTACTTTCATAGAGAAGGAATAAAAGGAAGACAGATGGGAAGACAAAGAAAAAAAGAAAGAATCAAAGGAAGAAAGAGACAGAGAAAGAAGGAAGCAAAGAGGGAAGGAAGGAAGGGAGAGAGGGAGAGAAATGTGGCAAAATACTAACAGCTGGCATATCCAGGCAAAAAGTATACGTGTTTCAACGTACTACTTTTTGCTGCTATATAGGGTTAGAAGTTTCAAAACATAAAGTTGAAAAAATATAAAAAAACAAAACAAAAAATAAACTGTGTTTTTAAAAAGAAGATAAAAGAAGTCAAGGGTCAACCTCTTGAACCAGTCCTGAAATTACACCAATTCAGCCCCCTGGTATCCAACAATAACCACCAAAGGGATGGGAGCATTTTTCTCCACTTGCTGTCTCCTACATGCAAGTCCTGCTTACACACCTCCAGCTGCTCACTGCGCATTCTCAACTGGGATGTTTCTCCCTGACTTTTGCCTCAAATTCAACCAGGAGACTAAATCTAACACCTCTGCCATGTGGAAACAGTTCAGACACCACTTGGAGGTGGCAATGCCCCTAGGAGGGCTGTCTTTCCAGGCTGGCCATGGAAAAGGGTTTCACCCCACCCTCAGGGCAGAGCTAACACACCCTCTCCCAGGGCCTCAAATCTCCATCTCTGTGCTCCTAACTTGCAGCCCGACAACTGAAACCACCTTCCAGAGGCAGTCCACTCTCATTGCTAATAACACTAACTGAAAGAGCTTTTTCTGTTAGCCACGTCCTGCAGGCAACTCCCTTTGAGACTGCAAGCAATTTAAAAAAAGAAAAAAACAAAACAAACAAACAACAAAAAAAACCAGAACAAAACAAAATACTAGGCCTTTTTAAAAACTATAAATATCTACTACTTTAAACATCTTTCAGCTTATCCTCTGCTGTGAACTTGATTAGAAAAACCGTGTTAATCCTGTTCAAGTCCATCTTCACAGCCGGGCCATTCTTTAGCACAGAATCTCTTTCCCTCCAGGTACTAGATTTCCCTCATAGTTCTGTGCCATACACAAATAGAATAAGCATTAACTGGACAGGTTTCTCCTGAGGTTGACATCAACCCATTAAACCAGCACTCTCTGGGTACAGTTCCACAGTCAGCTGCAATTCAAACTGTACACAGGACCAATGTTTACCATCAGAGGCACAGGAGGATTTTCAGAAACAGTGTTAAATACCTTGGTAAAGTCAGAAAAAATTACAAGATTGGAACCCGACAAGTCAGTCTACAAAGTCTATCCAAACGCATATTTAATTTTTAAAAAAATAAACTGCACTTAGTAAATCTGTAGCATCTCCCAGTGTTCACAGCTTTCTTTTCAAAGCACTTGAGTAATTTTTAATTCTAGAATTTGCCTGAAATTGCCATGAGCCATCGGTTCCTCTGAATGGCTTTACAGTTCCTCTGAATCTACCTTTTCCTTCCTTTAATAAAAATGGGACATTTGTCCCTTGAGTGTCTTTGCCAACTCTTCTAATTTCCATGATTACCTGAAGGTTGGATAAGCAGAAAGCTTTAGACAGGACTATAGCTTTGAGACTTTTAAAAAGCCTCAGCCCATTCTTCATCGTGGTCCTCTTTTCCCTACTCCTTACATGCACACCTCATTCATTCAACGAATATTATTACTCTGCAGCCCATGTGACAGCGACTTTTCCAGAGACCGGTGCTAAGTTTGACTGCTATCTCCCCTCCTTGGAACACAGTCAATGCACATTAACCTCATCAGACAGTTTACACTTTACTCCCACAAAAATGTAATATATAAATTATTTTTGTCCCCTCTCAATGATAAAGCAAATCTTATATGTAGCATTTTAAAACAAAACCACAGAACAGCAGAGAAAGGGTCACACTGAGTGAGGGACAGGATTGGCCAGGGCAGGTACAGCTAGAACTCTGCTGGCTTCATTGACCTGGCCCTGGCCCCACATCTCACATCTGTGCTTCTCCTCCCAGCCTGCTCCAATTCAAAGCCAAAGTGGTGGTCAATGTCACCAGCATGTTCAAAGATGTCCCTCAATCCCACTCTCACTGACTCATTTTGCCCTAAACCTCCTCTACAAGCCCTCCCCCAGCTCCAGCTTCATCAAATCCAGTCCTACTTTCCTTTGGCTGAAGTCACCTAGAAGAAAAATGAACAGGCACCCCACTATCTGTGCTGACAGGATGCATAGAAGCAAACCCCATGTCAAATGCTGGTTTCTCGGCTATGTTCTAGAATAACCCGGTCTGCTGTTAAAGTTCACAGGAAACCCCAAGATGTGACTAGCTACAAAGGCTGAAGTCTTCCAGCTTTATGCAAGTGACACACAACCTAATGTTCAGGTAGTAAGCACAGGTAAACATCTTTAATACCATCCTGGATNGCTTCATCAAATCCAGTCCTACTTTCCTTTGGCTGAAGTCACCTAGAAGAAAAATGAACAGACACCCCACTATCTGTGCTGACAGGATGCATAGAAGCAAACCCCATGTCAAATGCTGGTTTCTCGGCTATGTTCTAGAATAAACCGGTCTGCTGCTAAAGTTCACAGGAAACCCCAAGATGTGACTAGCTACAAAGGCTGAAGTCTTCCAGCTTTATGCAAGCGACACACAACCTAATGTTCAGGTAGTAAGCACAGGTAAACATCTTTAATACCATCCTGGATAAGAGTATTGCTCTAAATAGAACTTTCCTGGACAACATACATTCAGATCAACAAAACAACGTACCTTGAGTTCTGTAGGCTAGCAAGGATTTTAAGACACAAATAAAAATCTTAGAATGGCAAATTTTAAATGGCTTCCATGGTTTTCTCCACACACCTGAATATTCATTCATTCAACAAATACTCTTTAAACCCCTATCCTGTGCTAAACAAGAGAGGTCACTTAGCTTACAGTCCAGTGGAGGACAAAAATAAAAAGCAATCAAAATTCACTTTGGTAAGTACTATATCAGAATAAAAGTGTATATGGGACAATATGAATGCAGATAATCATTTGGGGAGAACCATAATTTTGAATTTTAAATATACAGCATTCAAAGGTACAATCTATTCCAAACTGTTCTTTACAA
>NW_007733142.1:31072-42270 GCF_000696425.1 Galeopterus variegatus | reverse complement strand
AATGTTAGAAATGTTGACTTCAGAGCTTTATGTATTTTAATCAAAATTGACAAACCTTAGTCTTAAGTCAAGGAGGAAATAGTCATAATTCTTACAAAAAAACTTTTGAAAGCTAAAACCAAAAAAAAGGGAAGAAAAATTTGGCAAATGACTCCATACTTCAGTATTCATGTAAATAATTTTATCCTTCCCGAGTCATGTTTAAAAATAAAGTGAGGGGGCCGAGCCCGTGGTGCACTCGGGAGAGTGCGGCGCTGGGAGTAGTTCTGTGCCATACACAAATAGAATAAGCATTAACTGGACAGGTTTCTCCTGAGGTTGACATCAACCCATTAAACCAGCACTCTCTGGGTACAGTTCCACAGTCAGCTGCAATTCAAACTGTACACAGGACCAATGTTTACCATCAGAGGCACAGGAGGATTTTCAGAAACAGTGTTAAATACCTTGGTAAAGTCAGAAAAAATTACAAGATTGGAACCCGACAAGTCAGTCTACAAAGTCTATCCAAACGCATATTTAATTTTTAAAAAAATAAACTGCACTTAGTAAATCTGTAGCATCTCCCAGTGTTCACAGCTTTCTTTTCAAAGCACTTGAGTAATTTTTAATTCTAGAATTTGCCTGAAATTGCCATGAGCCATCGGTTCCTCTGAATGGCTTTACAGTTCCTCTGAATCTACCTTTTCCTTCCTTTAATAAAAATGGGACATTTGTCCCTTGAGTGTCTTTGCCAACTCTTCTAATTTCCATGATTACCTGAAGGTTGGATAAGCAGAAAGCTTTAGACAGGACTATAGCTTTGAGACTTTTAAATAAATAAATAAATAAATAAATAAATAAATAAATAAATAAATAAATAAATAAATAAATAAATAAATAAATAAATAAATAAATAAATAAATAAATAAATAAATAAATAAATAAATAAATAAATAAATAAATAAATAAATAAATAAATAAATAAATAAATAAATAAATAAATAAATAAATAAATAAATAAATAAATAAATAAATAAATAAATAAATAAATAAATAAATAAATAAATAAATAAATAAATAAATAAATAAATAAATAAATAAATAAATAAATAAATAAATAAATAAATAAATAAATAAATAAATAAATAAATAAATAAATAAATAAATAAATAAATAAATAAATAAATAAATAAATAAATAAATAAATAAATAAATAAATAAATAAATAAATAAATAAATAAATAAATAAATAAATAAATAAATAAATAAATAAATAAATAAAGTGAGGGGAAAATTGAAATTTTGCAAAGTAAAGCAGAGCTTCTCTAATTTCACAAAATGCAAAAGAAATAAAACACGGGCTTCTGCCCAACCTTTTTCCCAATAAGAATGAACAAAGTATGGATGAAAGAGTATTGGGAATGCCTCTCACAGCTTCAGAACAGCTTCCTGTGGGTGTGACTCCAAAATCTTACTACATGGAAACTTCTAGCACAGTGCTTAAACAGCACCTGTTACTTAATGGACTTGACCTGCTTAAGCAATTCTCTACATCAGTAAAGTATACACATTCTTAGTAATTTTGCTCTTTCTTTAGCTCTAACACTTAAAAACATCAATAGGACTTTTAATCTGTGTTCTTGCTCATAACATAACCCTAAAAAAATCCATCCAGGCAACACACAATTTTTTAGCACTCATTACATTCAAGGCAGTGTAGGAGACACAAAACACAGTTACCTATACCCTCAATGCCTTTTTGGTTTAGTAGAGGGAAATATGATTTTACCTGTATTTGTTCATTCCAATTTTTATTCAGTGCGTTTTCGCGTACTGAGTACCTACTATGATACTTAAAACCCACATACTATTGAGTACTGAGTACCCACTATGTCCAGGCAGCCATTTCAATACTAGAGATAAAAAGAAAACAAAACATGGTGTTCTCCTATGTTGAACACTAGCAGTAACTCTTCCAGCCCCGCAGTTACTCTAAACCAGGGTGAGCAAACTACGGCCTACATACCGTCTTTTGTACAGACCAGGAACCAAGAATGGCTTCACTTTTTAAAACGGTTAAAAAGAAATCAAAGAGGAAAATTTCATAATAAAATCATATGAAATTCAAATTTCAGTGCCCATGAAGTTTTACTGGAACTCCGCTGCTTACCCTATTGTCTATGGTGGCTTTCACGTACAGTAGCAGAGCCGAGTAGCTGAGACTTTATGGCCATTAAGGACACCTCTGATCTAAAGAATCACAGTCATCCCTCTGTAGCCTGGCTCAGACAGGCAGGCCTCAGCCAATGTAAACCAATGAGAAGCAAAGAGTCTTGCTCTAAACAACAAAGAAAAAGAAGCCCCCTTTCTTTTGCTGAATGCGAACAAGAAAACATGAAATCCTAACTGCTATTAGCTGCCATCTTGGTCCCACAAGGGGAACCAGCCTTAGGATGACAACTACACTGAGAATAGGAGTGGATAAGTAGAAAGAATGTGAGACATTTTTGAGCCACTGATCACACCACATCCAAAGGCAGTCCTACCTTTAGTTTTCTTTTCAAATGAAATAAATTTCCAAATTGCTTATGTGAGTTTGAGCCTACTGTCTGTCCCTAACATAGATGGTGCCCTTACAATCAAGCAGGAATGATATGTTGATGGTAACATCACCATCATGACATACAATAATTGTATATATGAAACACGAGGCACTTTTCAATCAATCTTCAAAACTATGTAAGTACTACCTACTTCATTTGAAGGATGGACAAAGATTTAAAGATGCTTAGAGAGGTTTAATGACTTACTCAAGGTCAAAAATTAGTAAGTGGAAGAGCTAGTACTTGGGTCCAGTTCAGTCCAATGTTGTTTTGTTGTCTAATACCATGATTGGCTCACATTTTAATCTGCTGAAGGAACCACACACGGGTACTTCAAAAAGTTCATGGAAAATGGAATTAAAAGATAATACGACGGGCCGGCCCGGTGGTGCACTGGATAAGTGCGCCGCTTGGGAAGCGTGGCGGCGCTCCCACCCGAGGGTTCGGATCCCACATACAGACCGGTTCCCGCTCACTGGCTGAGCGAGGCGCGGGAGCAACGCCGAGGGTTGCGATCCCGTTGCCGGTCCCCGGTCCGGTGCAGGGGTGGCACTGAGGGTTGCGATCCATTGCCGGACACGGAAAAAGACAAAAGACAAAAAAAAAAAAAAAAAAAAAAAAGATAATATGAATCTTTCCATGAACTTTTTGAAGTATCCTCATATCATGAAAATAGTGAAGTTCTATAGAAGAACATGGCAGGGGAGGGGAGGCAGGTTACCAAACCCAGTCTATGGGAAGAGGATGAAGGGAAGCTTGGAAAGAACTGATGAAGGAACTAATTCTTGAAGGACATGCAGGAGTCAGATAGGGAAAGACAGTGGTGAGCTGTCCTAGAAGAAGAAATACCAAGTGCAGATACTGAGGCTGCAGAGTGACTTAATATGGCTGCAGCACCACTATAAAGAGGACAAGGCAGGGAACGGTCACAGACAGTAAGAGGGGAAGGTCATGAAGAGACTCCTATACCATCATAAGGAATTTGAACTACATCTGGAGTACTTTGGGGGTACTACTTGAGGTTTTCAAATAAAGAAGTAGACTGACATAATTTCCACTTTATGAAGATGACTACAACAGAATGATGAAATAGGAGCAGTTATGAGTAATCTAAGTGCTATGGGTTGAATTGTGTCCCCCAACGTCCATGTATTAGAAACTTAATCCCCACTGTGACAGTGCTAGGAGGGTAGGAAATCCTATTGTGGTAATTGAAAGGTGGGGCCTTGAAGAGGTGATTAGATTGTGAAGACCATGCCCTAGTAAATGGATTAATAAGTTGATGGTTTAATGGTGGTCATGGGCATGGTTCTGAGGACTTTTTAAAAGGAAAGCACATGAGGAGCTCTATCTCTTTCTTGCTTCTGCCTTTGATTCTCTGCCTCTCTGAAGTCACCACCAAAGAAGGCCCTCACCACATATGCTCCCTGGACTTTGGACTTCCCAACCTCTGAACTGTAAGCAGTAAATTCTATTTCTTCATAAATTACTTAGTTTCAGGTATTTATGTTGTAAGCAACACAGAAAAGGACTAACATACTAAGTAACAACTAATGAGGATCTAAAATGTTCAACGAAAGTAGCCTTAAAATTTGAGATCCAAACTCCAATTTCAACTTTTATTAGCTTGATGCTTTTTGACAAATTAACTTCAATAATCTTCCATTTCTTCATCTACAAAAAGAGAATTTAGACAATTACTATGAGAATCAAATGCCAAAAAGAAAGAAGTATACAATGCCTGACATATAGTTAGCATGCAATAAGTAGCAGCTATGTTTTTTCTCTATCATCATTGTTAATATTTCAGTCAATAGCTCAGGAGTGCTATAAAATTGGGAGCCATCAGTGGATAGCAGCTACAGCTATGGAGGAGGTGTGGCACGAGATTAGAAGAGGGCCAAGCAAAGAGTCCTGGGAAGACTATCCTTTAAGGAGTAGATAAAGAAAGGAAACAAACAGAGCTCAGTGGATTTAGGATTAAGGTAGTCTCTTGACTTTAGTCAGAAAGAAGTGAAGGAAGGAGGCCCATACCACTCATTTGGCTGGATGGAGTAGGCAGAGTAAGAGGAGGATTTTTGGCTTTTATTTTGTTTTTCATTAAATCAGAAAGACTAGAGCAAGGTGAACATGCTGCGGGAAGGAGGTGGGAAAGGAGAGTTCGCAGGGAGATGACTGATGGCTCAAGGTCCATCAGAAAGTGTGTCCCAGCCACTAAGTGTTCCCTCAAAGAGGCCCAAGACTCTTATTCCAGCCCTTGCTTTTCTCTTAGGTCAGTGGGGACCCAAAGGTCCCTAATAGCTGTGACTGCCATGATTTTAAGTTCTAACTGTGGTGCTGGCCATCCACTCCACTGACCTACCACCCTCCCAAACCTCTTCCTCAGTCTAAAGAAAGAAAAGCAGCTTTACTAAACTGCACATTAAAGACATACCATGTAACTCAGCTGCTGGGTACTTTCACGTCCAAATTACTAATCTCTCTCCAAGATTCTCAACTGTATCGGCTTCTGCAGCTGTCATAGGTCCTAGGTCCTGTCTACCCACCAGGTGCGTAATCAGCCTCATGTGAGTTGGCCCCCAGTGTCATGCAACTCAAAGGCCAAACCTCACCATCATGCAGAAAATAAGGGAGCTCTTAGAGGATGTCCTCTGGTTTCTCTGTAAAATGAAAAGGGAGCCATCTGCCAAAACTGAAAGGGAAATAGTAAAGTACTGGCTAAAGGGGTTGAAGAGTTGAAATAGGTGGTGTTGAAAACATACATAAACACAAACTAAAAACACACAGAAAGACTTCAAGGCATTGGCGAGGGACCAGCTGAGGGAGAAGGTCTCAAACGAACATATTAATTCCAATTCTATTCCAAATTAGTACTTACTTAAACTAGTGATCTGTGCTGTATCTTATTCAATCTTACTCTATCCTTACTCATTCATCTTAAGTGACTCATTGATCATGAGAGAATTATATTAGCTTGGGGGCTTATTAGCATAAATACTGCATGACTTCTATCTAGAAGAAAAGAAAATAAACACAAGTTGTTTAAGAGCTTTGCACCTTCACATACATTAATTTCATCTTTAAAATGTTCTAACTCTATAATTGTACAGAGCAAACACTGGGCTATGTCTGGCACATAAATCTACTAGCACCTCCATAGGAGCCACAGAAGCCATAGGTAATTGTGTTTTAGGTCTGTTCCAACCCTAGTTTCAAGGTGAGTTTACTGGTTACAACTAATAGACTGATCAGCCAAAAACCATGAAGTAATCAAATCTTAAAGTTCAAGAAAATAGGCATATGCTTTGTTCATGAAGAGAGTAAATTCAGTTTTGAATAAAGCAATGTCCTAGTGCTAGTCATAACCACTTAAGGACAAAAATGGGCACCATATCAAGTCAATCGTACCAGATTACCAGTAATAAATGGTTTACCATCTCACAGATATTAGCATATCCTATTTTATAAAGAAAGCCTTTTCACTTTAATAAACGCAGCAAAACATAGTGTTGGAAAAACAGCTATGATTTTAAAAAGCTTAATATTTAGTGATTTTTAAAAGTGATTTTATTGTATTGCAAGTTAATAACAGGCATACAATAGCTATAATTCTGTTTTAAAGTTACAGCTAAAACAGTAAACAATTTTTTGTTTACAGAAAGTATGAAACTTCAAAGACGAAACAATTTTTAGAAAATATAACTTAAACACACGTACAGAAAAACAGATGTAACTTAGCCAACCTGACTTGAAAAGAAGCAGAAAATTTTAAAAATCTTATAAATTCAAAAAGCACAGCAGTTTGCCCTCATACCTACTTACACCATGTCCAGTGCAGGGTAAAATGACAAAAAGGTTCAAATGAGTTCTACCAAATAACGAATCCTATACAAACTATGCCAAAGAACAGAAAAAGAGGAAATAACTCCAAATTCATTCACGTAGCTAGACTAATGCTGATAAAAAAAACCAGGAAAGAAAATTACAGGTCGATTTTACTCATGGATATACAACAGAACTAATCCAATAATACTGAAAAATATGTAAAATCACCAGGTTAGATATTTCCCAGAAAAGTAAGACTGATTTTAAACTAGAACATCTATTATTATAATTTACCAATTAAAATACAGAAGGAGAAAAACCATATATATATATATAATCTCAATAGATGCAGAGACAATACTCGGTACTAATCCTAATTCCTGGTAAGGTGAGGAAGAGAAGAGCAGAAAGGGGACATGGGTTGGGGGGAGGAAGAAAGGAAGGAAGGAAATTACAAACCCACATCCAGCATGAACACAGATGCAAAATTGTTGACAAAATATTAGCAAATAAAGTGACATACAAAAAGAATAATTCATCCTGACCAAAAGTGGCTTCAATACAGAAAAAATGTTTTATAATATTTTCAATCTAGAAATACAAAAGAATTTCCCCAATCTAATAAAGAGAATGTACGAAACACCTTGAGTTAATACGATACTCACTTAATAGTGAAATACCAAACACTTTGCCACTAAAACCAGGAACAAAGCCAGATGGTCTACTCTCATCATTTCCATCCAACATTGTACTGGAGATCCTAGATAGTGCGGTAAGGCAAGAAAAGATGGGAAAAGAAGTAAGACTGTCTCTGTTCATGGGTAACATAATATTTACATAGAAAATCCCAAAGATTCTACTTTTTGAAACTATTAAAATTAATAAATGAATTTAGCAAGGTAACATGATGTAAAGTACAAGTATCAGTTTTATATCTACATACCAGCAAATAATGGGAAAATTAAATTTTAAAAAATACCATATACAATAGCATCAAAAGCATAAAATTATTAAAATACTCAACAAAAAAATGTGTAATAACTCCACACCAAAACAAAACAAAACAAAACAAGGCAGAAAGAGGTTAAAGATCTAAATAAATGAAGAGATATATACCACTGTCCTGGATTGAAAGACTCGACATCAGTGAGATGTTAGTTCTCTTAAACTTGGTCCACAAATTCAATGCAGTTTTAATCATAAACCCTAGCACACTTTATTCTGTAGAAATTGACAAGCTGATTCTGAAATTTGAATATACAAGGACCTAGAATATTCAGAGCTATGTTAAAAGGAACAATAAAGTTAGAAGATTTATACTACCTGGTTTCTTAGGATACAAAAAGCAAATTCAGAAAAGGAAAAAATAAATAAAACATCAGCATTAAAAATATTTACTCTTCAAAAGATACTATTAAGAAAATGAGGCTGGTTTGATGGTAGTGGGTTATCAGAACTTATTAACATTAGTGTTACCAAAGTTGGTATACAACCCCCCAGTGCTAAATCTGGCTAGTTAAAAAAAAAGAAAAGTTTAGTCATAGACTGGGAGAATTATTTGAGAGAGAGATATATATCGATAGGTAGACAGATAGATGGAGAGAGGTATCTGAAAAGAACTTCTATCCAGAATATATAAAGAATTACAGCTCAATAACAAAAAGCAAAAAATAAAATAAAATAAAATAAAATGGGCAAAAGAGCTAATGAGAAACTTCGCAAAGATAATGGGTATGGCCAATAAGCACAAAAAAAGTACTTGACATCATTAGCCATCAGGGAAATGCAATTGTAAACTACAAGGAGAAGATACCGTACAGCCACCAGAATAGGTAAAATTGAAAATACTGACAACACCAAATGCTAGCACGTAGGTACAACTAGAATTCCCACACTGTCAGGGAGAACATAAAATACAGTATGCAACTACTCTGCAAAACAGTTTGGCAGTTTTTTAATAAAACTAAACATATACCTACTCTATAACCCAGCAAATCTTCTCTTAGGTATTTCATCAAGAAAAATGAAAACATACATCAAAAAAAAAAAAAAAAGAAAGAAAGCTTCTATAATATTCACAGACTTTTCTTCAAAATAGTCCAAAACGAGGAACAGCCCAGGTGTCCATCAATAAAACAGATAAACAGTGCTTATAGTAACACAATAAAATACTACTGAGCAATAAAAAGGAGCAAAGTACTGATACATGCAACAAAACAGATGAACCTCAAAAAACTTATGCTGAGTGAAAGTAGCCTTTACACAAAAAGTACTTACAAAATGAAGTTTGAGAATAGACAATGCCAACCTATGGCGAAAAAACTTGGTACGATGGTTGCCTCTGATGGCAGAGGTACTGGCAAGGAAGGGGCTCAAGAGAACTTTCCACAAAAAGTACTTACAAAATGAAGTTTGAGAATAGACAATGCCAACCTATGGCGAAAAAACTTAGTACGATGGTTGCCTCTGATGGCAGAGGTACTGGCAAGGAAGGGGCTCAAGAGAACTTTCCGGGTGATGGAAATATTCCCTGTTTTAATAGATTGTTGGATTACACAGGTGCATACACTTATAAAAACTCCTCAAACAGTACACTAAACTTTGTGCAATTCACTGTATAAAAATCTTACATTGGAGGGAAGAAAACATAAGCAAATGTTGAGCTCTAGTTCATGACAGGCATGCAGAAATGTTTAGGAGAGTGATGTATACTGATGTCTACAACTTACTTTGAAATACATAAAAAATAAGATTAATTGACTGGTGGATAGGACACAAAGCAAATATATCGAAATGTTAACCACAGTAGAATCTAGGTGGTGAGGTCATTATAGAATTCTTTCAATTTGAATGCATATTTAAAAATTTTCCTAATAAGGTGTTGCCTAAAAAAAGGCTATCAAAAAAATATAAAATGACTTTTGGATAAAAGCATAAAAATTAATTATGAGACTTAAATAGGAAGTTATACTATGTTCACGTATTGGAAGATTCAATATTATAAACGTGTTTTTGTCCCAAGTTGTTCTATAAATTCAATACAATCCCAGTCAAAATTTTACTTGATAAGCAGATTCTAAAATGTGAAAACATGGGGAAAAGTTCAAAACAGCAAGGACAATGGTGAAAAAGACAAGGTAGAAGGACATGCCCTATCAGATCCAAAGCTTATCACAAAGCTGTAGTAAGCAACTCAGCTAGGTGTTGCTCCTACATGCCTGGAACAAAATAGAGCCACACCTACTTATATATAAGAGGAAATACTGCATACAGGAAATTTTCTTTACCCCTTTCATAAGAATATTGAATTAGATCCCCACCTCACAATATATAGGATAAAATTCCTCACCTAGTTGTTCAAAAATTTAAATGTGAAAAAGCAAAATACCAACTTTTAGAAAGAAAAAGAATATTTTATAACATGTGTTACAAAGAATGTCTTAAATAAAGCACAAAAGCATGAAACATAAAGTAGAAAATAAAAAAAATTCTACTATTAACATATTAAAATCTTAGAATTCTGTTCAAAATATACCACAGAAAATGACAATGTGAATAATCACAAAATGGGAACAATCCTTTATCACACAACCAAAAGGTTCCAGGTAGAGATAGAAATTCTACAAATCAATATTAAAAATACCCAAAAAAGTTGGCAAAATACATAGACAATTCGCAGAAGAAGAAACACAAAAGACTATTCTCACTAGTAATCTCACTAGTAATCAGGAAAATGCAAATTTAAACCACAAAATACCACTTCACATTCACTAAACTTGTACATATTAAACCTTACCAAGTATTGGTAATGTGGTCATGTCATAAAAGGAGCTCTTATTCACTGTGAGTAGGACTGCAAATTGATACAACCACTTTGGGGATAAAAAACGGCAGTATCTAATAAAACTTAATACATGTATTTGCTATGACCCAACAATTCAAATCCCAGATTACATCCTAGAAAAACACTCAGACATGTAGAGATCTTTAAGAAGTTCATAGAAAATGTGTATTATGAAAAAACTATGCATGGATTGCAAAATTTTTTTGCACCAACATAAACTTGTACTAACTTGTTATAATATGTCTGATCAAGATCTACTTTAAGACACTAAGAAGGATAAGATATCAGTTTGAAAAGAGTCCCTATGAGAATAGCAACAAAAATTCTGCAAAATTAAAGCAAGAACAATCACCAAATTTATGGTGAAGTTTGGGTGAAAGAATGGTGAAATCACTGATGCTTTATGAAAGCTTTATGGGGACAATGCCTCAAAGAAATTAGCAGTTTATAAATGAATAAATTGTTTTAAGACAATGTTGAAGATGAAGCCCACAGTGAGAGACCATCCACCTCAATTTGCAAGGAAAAAATTAATCTTGTTCATGCACTAATTGAAGAGGACCAGTGACTAACAGCACAAGAGTAGCCAACACCACAGACATCTCAATTGGCTCAGCTCACACAGCCACCTCAATTTGCAAGGAAAAAATTAATCTTGTTCATGCACTAATTGAAGAGGACCAGTGATTAACAGCACAACAGTAGCCAACACCACAGACATCTCAATTGGCTCAGCTCACACAATTCTGACTGAAAAATTACAGTTAAGCAAACTTTCCACTTGGTAGGTGCCAAAACTGTTGTGCCCAGATTGGTTGCAGACAAAAGCAGACCTTTCAATGGAAATTTTAAACAAGTAAGATCAAGATACTGAAGCATTTTTAAAGAACTGTAACAGGAGATGAAACATGGCTTTACCAGTATGATCCTGAAGACAAAGCACA
>NW_007733142.1:30199-31003 GCF_000696425.1 Galeopterus variegatus | reverse complement strand
GATGAAACATGGCTTTACCAGTATGATCCTGAAGACAAAGCACAATCAAAGCCATGGCTACAAAGAGGTGGAGGTGGTCCAGTCAAAGCAAAAGCAGACCAGTCAAGAGCAAAGGTCATGGCAACAGTATTTTGGGATGCTCAAGGCATTTTGCTTGTTGACTTTCCAGAGGACCAAAGACCAATAACATCTGCTTATTAGGAGAGTGTTTGGAGAAAATTAGTCAAAGCTTAAGCAGAAAAACATTCCAGAAACCTTCACCAGAGAGTCCTTCTCCACCATGACAATGCTCCTGCCCATTTTTCTCATCAAACAAGGGCAATTTTGTGAGAGTTTCAATGGGAAGTCACTAGGCATCCTCCTTACAGTCCCGATTTGGCTCCTCCTGACTTCTTTTTGTTTCCTAATCTTAAAAAAATCTTTTAAGGGCACCCATTTTTCTTTAGCTAATAATGTAAAAAAGACTGTACTGACATGGTTAAATTCCCAGGACTCTCTTTAGGGATGGACTAAATGGCTTGTATCATCGCTTACAAGTGTCTTGAACCTGATGGAACATATGTTGAGAAATACAGTTTGTATTTTTATCTTTAAATTCCATTTTTCCACAAACTTTTTGAAGTTCCCTCGTACACATGGGAATAGATAGGTACAGGACTGTTCAGGATAGCACTATTTGAAAGAAACAAACAAAATGGCTTTCAATGGCAGGATGGCTAAAAGAACAGTAGCATATTCACACACTATAGAACCATATGTATGAAGATGAAGAATGTGGTTTTGGAGGAATGTCAAACAAATGGT
>NW_007733142.1:27030-29793 GCF_000696425.1 Galeopterus variegatus | reverse complement strand
CTATAGAACCATATGTATGAAGATGAAGAATGTGGTTTTGGAGGAATGTCAAACAAATGGTGTCAAATTAGTACACCAAGTAGGAGCCTATTCACAAAACTTTAAACACATGCTCAATAAGTATATAAATTTTCCTACACATAGAGATTTGACTCCCTAAGCAGTTTTCATATATATTGCTTTTAACAATAGATACATTTTACATGTATGAATATATAACGTTAAATGTAAAATATAACATTATATATTATTTTGTGTATACTATAAAGAAATTCATGAGAATGATTATCACAAAATGTTATAAGAATGGTTGAAAAGAGACACCACATGAGAAGAAAATCCAAGAACCTGGTAATTTTTTTTCTTCCCCCAAATGGAAGGTACATGGGTATTCACTGCATTACTCTTAATACCTATTTATAGGTCTTAAATATGCAATATTTCAGATAGATACAGTTTTAAAAAGCAGCACATAGAAAAAATTTTATTATAGAAGTTAGAGAAATGGCTCTCTGCCAAAAAGCAAGTTCATGAAACAATTTCCAAAACTCAGTAAGTGACAAGCATCTTAATTCTGCACTATGGAATGGCAGTTACAACAATGCTGCCTATGGAATAAAATTATTTTATCAAACTTTCTGCAAAGACTGATTCTTGCAGGTTCAGTACAGAATGAGTCACTGGGTTAACTGTGAGGGCCCATGTGTAGGAGGGAAGTGCTGGCATTTCTCCAAGTACAGCAATTGTGGTTTCCACTGCCAGGACTGCCCTTGGAAACCCTGCCATTACTGAACAACTCCTTCCCCCCGGTCTAATTCACTAAGCCTCTCTGCTTTAGAGCACAGAAAGTATCTATGGCAAATGATGACAATTATACAACTAGGTAAGCCACCTAGATCTCAAAGGGATCCAAAGAATAGCCCAGATTCTTCAAAAGATTTTCTGTGGCTATTTTTTACAAGATGTATTCACCAAGTGATCTCAAAATTTCCTTCAAGTCTAACAAGTTATAGACATCAAATCTGTCCTCAGCTGTCATCAATCTGATCAGAACTAAATCACATTTAGTGATTTGCCATTAAAAGATAACCATATCAGCAAAAGGTCACCAAGACACATCTCTGAAAAACAAATATCAAATGCAGAACAAATGCCTGAAGCACCCTCATAACAGGAGGATAAAATAATAAAATTTAAAAAAAAAAAAAAGACTGACAAGAAAACACCATCTTGGCTCCCAGAAGAAAGTAAAAAGGTTAACGCCCTGAACTCTATACCTCTATAGTGGTAAATAGGGGGGAAAACAGGAGGAAACGAACATCCTGAATCTCTAGTCCTCTAATAGAAATGGCCAGAACTGCAGACAGAACCAGACATGCACCCACCCAGAGACTTATCACACCCGTGTGTGCAGAGCTGAGTGGACACCGGGGCAGCAGACACTGAAGCAGATGAGCCAGCCCTTGCACATCTCCCAACAGATGGCTGAGCCTTTCCACCAGAGATTCAGGGGAGTTATAGATAGGTGCTACATACATACAGGTTTATCAAAGGGAGGTTAATTAAAACACTGGTACAGGATGAAGTCAAACTTCTTATATGAGAAGTATATAAGTATCCAAGACACAAACTAAGTTGCCTATTTTAATGATATTAAAACAGTGCCTGGGATGGCATCAAAAGAGTAAAATGTATCTGAGCTCTAGTAAGATATTAATGTTACAGACCTCTGAGAGATTAGAGGGCAAATCAGAAACTTGAAGGCCGATGTGCAAATGGCATACTCATCCCCCAGAGGTAGGCAAAAACCTATTAAGTGGTACTCGAAGCCACAATATAAACTTTACCTCCAAAGCAATCATTTCACTTAAACCACAGATGCTACGGAATATAACATAAACTTATTTTTTTACAATAAATCATCAAAAAATTTCAAGCATGCAATGGCCTGCTGAGATTTGCACTTTTATATTCTCAAAACTTTTGCACTCTCCCCTGCCTAAGACTACTTTAAAGGAAACATCTGAGAAGCATGAAGGCATATAAAATTGGTCTTAGGGCTATCACAACAATGAAAAGGAAGTAGAGAATAATCTTTCCCATTCGAGGAGGCTGGGATTAGAGATTTTGAGTGACTTGCCTCACAGTCCTCAAATGGATGTGAATCCAGGTCATCACATTCTTTCTCCCAAACTACACTGCCTTTCTGGAGAAAAAGGTTTTTTCTACTGGGACCAGAGAGCTCAGGCCTTAAATCTCTGATATGAACTAAAAATAGGGTGAGTAGCCCACACGAACCTTTATCCAAGTTACTCTGTTGATAATTAGCCACAAATGAAAACCTCATACATTCATTTTCTAATACTAAGACAGACGATTTTAAAGCAAGATATACATCTTTCCTTTTACTTCCCTGGGTTCATATGTCTGATATTTTTTAAATGTGTTCAAGAACTCCCTCGATATGTTTGTTAGTACTTGGTCTCACATGATCTGGCCAGGCTGGACAAAATGCTGTTCAACTGAACACAAAACAGCACCCAATTCTTCTAGTGGAAGAATTATGGCTGATGGAGTTTGGATATGTTGTCCCCTCTAAAACTCATGTGGAAATTTGATCCCCAGTGTGGCAGTGTTGGAAACTGATTGAGTCATGGGGGAGGATCCCTCATGAATGGAATAATGCTCTCCCTGGGGGAGGAGGGATTAATGAGTGAGTTCTTGCTCTATTAGTTCCCGCGAGAGCTCGTTGTTTAAAAAGAC
>NW_007733142.1:22534-25959 GCF_000696425.1 Galeopterus variegatus | reverse complement strand
AAAAAGACACTCATAAGTGGGTTTCTGCATAATACCCATTAAATGAATCTGCAAACATATCTGCTTTACAGGTAGTATATAAATATATTTAATTCTAAATAAGATAAGCCTAAATAAAAAAGCTGCTTGGGACAAACTCTTACTACTAAATTTTGAAATTGCTAAGAGTTTTTCAGTAGTTGTCCATCTATAGTTTTGAGTAGGTACAGACTAATTTAATAATTTTTTTAAAAAGACTATTTGCTGTTACATAATCCCAAACTTCAAATTGAAGGGTGTGTGTTCTACAGTGACACCTACTGGTAAAGGGTAGCATGGCACCCAGACAAAGTATGGAACACCTTAGAAGCTACAGGGAAAGAGTGGGTGATACTCAAAAAGGAAAAGCTAAGCAGACAAACAAAACACCACATATACCAGTGTCTGTGTACTACAAATGAAGCCCAAAAGGACATCATGATCCTTTTTCAAGAAAGATTTTCAAATCAATAAATTTGAAAGAGGCTTCTCCTGGCCCCAATTGGCCATGCAGGTCAAATTCTACATGCAAGTTAAAGGAAAGATGTCAAGTCTATTCATGTTTCTTTTATATGATAAAGAATAAAACTGAAAAAGGTAAAATTGAACACTGTAGCAAGCCTTTTTTTTTTAAATCATTTTTCAATTTAAGTTGAAGAAAATGAAAGCAGACACTTGCTTTAAAAATCTGTTACATAAATCCCCAAAATTCCAAGCTTCCACATCACTTTTCAACAAAATGACTACCAAGATAAACAGTTTGGCTAGATAATCACCTCTCCCCTAAATGCATGCTTCAAAAGACTGGGTCCTTTTTCCCCATACTTTCACACACACACAAAAGTAAATAATAATGTTTAATGTGACCAATGTTGTTATCAACTTCAGACTCTCAATGCAGAACATCTCAAAAAACTTACTATTTGAGCCCATGTACTTCTTAAACTAATATTTTCAAATGTTCAAAGGTATGTCAAAAAAAGTTCACGTAAAAACAGAATTGAAAGATAATACAAATCCTTCCATTCATATGGAAAGGGAACTTTCTGAAGTACCCTTGTATTGTTTCAAATACAATTGTGGTCAAAGGAAACTGGTGATATGAGAAAAGGATATTTTTCTTCAATAACTAAGTGTAGTATGCCATAGAAAGAGCCAGACGGACACCTGAAAATCTAGTTCAACTTCCAGTTCCCATGGGATCTTACATACTAGAGAACCTAAAATTCAAGTAGTATGGTATAATGAATAATAGAAAACCTGAGTTCCAGTCTTGGTTATTCCAGTAATTAGTTGGGTTCCCATGAACCAACCAACCTTCAAAGAATGAGAAGACATTTCTGGGCATACTTTCCTGTTCTGTATGATTAGTGCAGGGAACTAAATGGGCCTTACAGTAATGTCACTGATAAAAACGATTTCAGTTTCTGTGTTTTCCCCAACAGATGGACATGGTTTACACATCAATGTCCATACCTTAGTGACCAGATAAAAAAAGCAATTAAAAAAAAATTGCCTTCAGCTTTCAGGTACGTCCTACTATAAGAAAACTTTCACACTGCAGTGTAACTGTTTAGAATGACGGAAAGAATCCTGGTTTCCATCTCCAGTGCCTTCTACCTCACACGCAGTCAAAATCCAATATTTACTGGAAAAAAAAAAAAAAAGTCTGCAGAAAAAGAATACTCATTACGTAACGTGCAGGACTCCAATAGCAGCTCTTTAATTTTTTTGATTTTTCTGTAACACAGGCATTTCTCTCTTTCACAACAATTATGGAATTAATGTGTAAAATGCTTAAAAGGCTGCAGATCCTCAAATACGGATAGAGCTTGCCCTCAAATGCCTGAATATGAAAGCCAGAATAAGTCAATTTAGACAAAACTTCATCACCTGTCTGTTAAAATGGTTCAGTTATTTATTGGGTAGGGGTGGGAACAGGACACACATTTCTCAATACTAATAATACCAACAGAGGCCACGTAAAATGTCCTCCTTAGATGCAATCAGTGCTCTGCCCAGAGCACAAAGGATAAAACGGGATAAAGATATGCTTCACTTCTAAATTGCTGCAGAAAACTTTAAATTAACATTAAAGTCTTGTTAGGACTCTTCTCATTTAGAAACGTTAGGAAGTGTGGGCCCAGCCGCCTGACACAGTTAATCTAGCCCTCTGCTTAAGTAATTGACATTTAAGGACAAGTGAAAAGGAACACAAACTTTTATGTCAAAGGTAAATTAGTACGCTTGCTTTGACCTTCAAATTCTTTCCATTTGGAACACAAATATTAGTTCTTAGAATGTAAATTTGTGCAACTGATTTAACCGCACTACTTTCACCATTTAAATTTGTTCATTCATTCGCTAATCCAGTATTTATTGAGCACCTATTATGGGACAGAACCATTCTAGGAGCCGGGGATAAGAGACGAACAAGAGGAGAGAGACAATACACATAAAAACAAATAAGACAATTTATAGACAGTGATAAGTACTATAGAGAAAACAGTTCTTTCTTGACATATGAATGCATTACAAGTGGATCTCGGCAAAGTCTCTGAATAATTTCAAGTGACGTTTACAGCTCACATTCAATACACATGTGTATTCCACTTTCAATATTCTAAATATGAGTCAAAGGAAGTATAAAAGAAACCGAAAACCACTGAAATATGAGAAGAAACAGATTTAAAACATCTGTTCTCTCTCCTTGCCGCATAAGCACACGCAGGAGGAGAAAAGTGAATAACCACTCGATATTTTTTAAGCACAGAAAAAAGAAGAAAAAATAGAAAAACTGGTCCAGTACTTTATGGCATTCCATGATACTTTAAAGGCAATTGTAACGCATGTCAAGAAAACTACATAAAAGCAAAAATATTTAAAATAATTCCCAAGAACATGCAAATCACTCCCAACTCCTCCCTCCCCCGACCCCGCACCTCCACCCCCCAGTAGTCTCCTTTGAGCTGTTCTCAAAAACTGTTGCTTAGGCAGCAACTATTTTCTCCGACCCTGGCTCATTTTCAAACTCCCCAAAATATGCAGCGCAAAGATAAACTGTTCTTTTACTCCCATCTTCAATTCCACGGAAAGCCAAGAAAAAGTCGATCCATAACCTCCACCTCGGTTGCGCCTTGCAGGTGAGGGAACTGCCGGGAAGGGGCTCTAGGGCGTGCCCCACCCAGGGGCGCGGACCCCGCTCCGCCAGGCCCGGAGAGCTCGGCCTCCGCCCCGCGTCCCCAAAGGAGGAGAGACGCGGAGGATGGAGGAGGCGCGCGGCGAGACCTGGGGAGCTGGATCTGCAGCGCCCGCCGCCGCCGGGTCCCCACCCGAGGCCCGGCCCCGGCCCCCCGCCCCGCAGGGCCTCTGACCTCTCCGGGCCCCGGGACTGCTGCTGCCGCCGC
>NW_007733142.1:8477-21534 GCF_000696425.1 Galeopterus variegatus | reverse complement strand
GGCTCCTGCAGCAGTGCCTGTACCTCGTCACCGCCCGCCGCGCCTCGGAGGACTTTCACCCGCGTGCCGGCTGCACGTACCCGGCCCTCGCGTGCGCCGAAACGGTGACTCCCTCCCGACGCGAGCGCGCGCGGCTCGCCCGCCCCCGGCACCGCCCCTTTCCAGACTCGCCCCGCCCGCGGGAGCGTGAGTGACGGCGGGCATGAACCAATCGCAAAGGCCTCTATGAGGGGGCGGTATCCTGCCGGACTGACCCGCCCCCTGAAGACTTGGGACCATTCTGGCGCAACGCAGCAGCCTGTGGGCGCGAGCCGCTTTCGGCTTTCCAGTCTTGTTGCGGTCCTCTGGAACGTGGCAAACGTAGAAGCCGAGCGAGCTCTCGCGAGCGTTGGCGGACCTCGCTAGATCCGGATGGGGCGTGGCGCGGGGGCGGGACTTGTGGACACGTGGGCCGCGCCCGGGCGGAGCGCGCCGGCTCTTGGCCTTTCTCTGGGGATTTTGCTCCCGTCCCCCTTCGCAATACACAAACACCGAAGAATACAATCGTGCTCCTTGAGAAAGAGATACCTGTTTTGTGCCAGTATTGATATTAAGACATGTCTGAAATGGTGATATCAGGACTAGCTCAGTGCTTAAGCCGCAGTAATTGATCCGTTCGGTGTTAAAGTAGGAATTTACTTCGTTTGTGCCATCAATATTTTCAGAGGATTTTAGTTAAGACATGAAAATGAAAATGTGATACAAAAAGTTCTTTTTCTTACCCTGAACGACAGACACCCTCCATCTAAAGTCTCCCTCTGCCAGGCTAATAATGCCTGCGGTCATCTTTCCTTGATGTCCCCAACCACGGGTCCCCTACTGTGTACTCGCAGAGAGCCTGGCCCTGTGCTGCCGCAGAATTCGGAAGGGGGTATATTAAGTGTCTGGGCAGATGGATGAACCAGACGAGGACTTGAGGTGAGGGACATCTTCGTCTTGGTGTCGCCAATTGCTAACACCATGCCCGGTGTGTAATATAAACGAGAAATGTTTGGTGATTTTGATAAATTTTTGTCAACTGCTTAAAACCTCCCCCCAATTCTTGAACACGTTTCGGGGCATCCCCTGGGAGTGTGTCAGGCGGG
The DNA here is from genome assembly GCF_000696425.1 of Galeopterus variegatus. Classification (NCBI taxonomy): domain Eukaryota; kingdom Metazoa; phylum Chordata; class Mammalia; order Dermoptera; family Cynocephalidae; genus Galeopterus; species Galeopterus variegatus. Next base: position 20,410 of record NW_007733142.1, on the reverse strand, counting down.
CTCAGGAACTGGAGAGAGCGGTTGCCATGTGGCGTCTGGTCGCGGTCTTTTCCTCCGGCCCCGCAACCCCCGCCCCCACCCGCTGGCAGGTTCCCCCGGCCCAGCCGCCTCTGCCTCTTCCTCCTCTGCTGTGCATGGCTGCGCTAGCGATGCACAGAAGCCACCGAAAGTTGTGTTGCAGAATGGGGAGCGGGCTTGTATCTCCTTTTAATGAAACAGTGTTAAACTGTTAATAACATGGGGGGGGGGGTCTCAGAGTTTTTGCTGAAGCGGCTCTTTGAACTTTTATCTTATGGCACCTCCTTCTCTCTCCACGCGTCCTTTCTCCCATTCAGGCTCCGTTACAAGCCCCATGACGTTATTTCAATGGGAGTGGGGGCTGGGCTAAGAAACAGACCTAATATAAAATAATAATGACAGCTAATCTGCAAAAAACAATGCTCTTGGTCCCCAAGATCTTGTAATTCTTAAATTCTCACAAAACCCTGTTATTGCATCCATTTTTTAGGGATGAGGTAACCGAGGCTCAGAGAGATTAAACAAAGTAAGGAAGGTCACGAGCTAGTAAGTGGATAGAGAGGGCTGTGAAGTCAGTTGGTCTGGCTCCAGAGTCTATGATGCAAATTATTCTTCCTGGACAAGGCTTAGTTTTGGGTGGAGAATGTCTCACCAGGCTCCCTCGTCCCTTAGCAGATGTGTCTAGGAAGCCTCGCTGGTGCTACCTGTAATGATAGATCTGAAACCGGGTGGTGGGTGCTTATCAAATCCCACCTCTTTGATAAGAGCTGACTCCAAAATGCCATGAAGTGATGCTTTGTTCCCGCATTTCCAGACACTCAATCTGGTACCACTGACAAGGTACGTTACTGTATACCTTAGGCAGTACCAGGCCGCTTTGTAAGTATAGATCACAGGAAGTAGGAGGCTATCTAGTTTCTCATCGTGCCGTATTTATACTATCAGTTTTATAAAATAAAACTTATAACAAGACTTACAACGTCAAATACTGTTAGTTCTACATACAGTTTAGTTTCAGGGACTAAATTTCCTCAGGCTAGGTATCAGAACTATACATTTTTCATCTGTTTATACTTCCCACTTTATGGATGTTAAAAAACGCAGACCTTGCCTTGGATCCATGAATTTCTTTACATAGGACCTTCTCTCAGCATGGGGTGGGGAAGGTGATGCAGTCACAGTATCTCTGAAATTAAGGCCAAATGTCCCTTTTTAGCCTATCCTCTTTTCTGTGATTTCTAGATAAGCTATGAATGAACCCTGGATAAAATAATGTTAAAAAGAATCATAAAGACAAGATTTAACTAGGACAATGTATTAAAATACTAATTTAATAGAGCTTTTGAACTAGGTCAAATGTGTCTTTCAGATATTTCCATAAACTTTCCATTGGCTTCACTGGGATTTGCAAATGAAAACTGGAGTACAGCATTTGCCCTAGTTTTTTTTCCCCCCTCTTATTGACCCTTCACAACCTCCAGTCAAATAAACACTTTACAAATTAGACATTTCTGGACTTATTTGTACCTACTAAAACATTAAAGTTTCATTTTAACATGCTTCCTAGCAGTGCCTCCCATTTGTATGCAATCTTCCTAACGCGAAATTTTATTACTGCAAACTGAAAGTGAGTATATTCTCATCTTTATTTACCATAGTAAATTGGGCCATAGTGAAAAAAATGAATTTCAGCTGGTCATGATTTAATTGTATGTTTTCATAAGACATTAGTGGAATTTGTTGCAACAAAAGCTATGTCGGTAAGTACAAGAGCACTTTTAAGGCATTCTCTACTCAATGTGCTCTCAAAACAAATATTCCCATACAAGTTATATCTCAACAAGTAAATGAACTGTCATTTTCATCAGACAGCTTGACTTTATCATAGAAAAGATAAGTCTGGCCCATAATCTACATCATAAAGACACAGAATGAATTTATACGAGCAGAAATAATTTTAAACCTAGTAAAAAATAGATTAGAATTGGAAATACTGTGTTGTGATGTGGGAAAATGTTCTGAAATCATATTAGCTAAGAAACCAATCATTTCTTTTTCATTTCAATTCTTTACATTTTCTATCAGAATTGGTACTTCTTCGTGCCAAAGTTCCTTCCTTATAAATAGCATGTAAGTAATGGCTATTGCTAGGTCTTAAGTTTGCTAGCATAGGGAACTGATAGTATTAACTGACTCTTCTTAAGTCTCAAACTTTATTCCAGAAAAAACCTTAAGCATGGAGAAAAAGACAAATAATTAGAGAATAACAACTAACTACAGGCAGGGCAACTTTGTGTTATATAAAAGAAAATATTAATGTGATTTAGGAGTGGTTAGAAAGTAATGGAAGAATAAAAGTAAAGGTGGAGAAATCTCAAGGATTCAATTTTTTTGCAAAATAATTATTTCACTTAAACTATATTTGCCACAAGCAAATAAGCCTTCGTGTGTGTGTGTGTGTGTGTGTGTGTGTGTGTGTGTGTACAACAAAAGTAATTATTTCCATGTCCTTCATAAAAAAAAAATACATTCTAATTAGGTGGAAACAGGTCCCCAGTCCAAAGAAAAGTATCTTGAAGCTAACTTCTAGGATTCTCCAGTCAATTTTAAATATATAAAGCAGATGTATTTGCCTTACAATGAATAGTGTTATTACAATATGCAAAATTGGATCAATTAGTCAACCTGAATCCTTGATAGTTTATGAGAACTCATGTATACACTACATAAGTATTAATTCAACCTTTTTTGCTCTGTCATTATTCTTACTTGAATCCATTCAGCAATTTCATAAGCACATGACATACTGAGCTCATACCAAAAAAAAAAAAAAAATCCTAAGAGACGGCCAAGGAGCTTGCTAGCATGAAAAATAGGGAAGGTCTCCTTGTTTTATTGTAACAAGATTTTATTAACCTAAACACCACTATTAGTATATTTGAAGTTCTACAGGATTTCTTTATTTTAAGAAGCACAGTATCTGTTACTTTAAAAAAATCATTTAGCATTATATTGTGGCTATAAACAAGTAGTCCAGAATACTTTGTAATTCTTCATGGAACTGCTACAATACTGACTTCATCAAATGATAAACTAATTTCTCTCTTGGCAGATCCATCTGAGTTAGAGACAGACACCAGTATTCTAGATGTTCACTGATAGCATATTAATCTAATAAAATTTAGTGGAAATTGTTTCCAAGCAGTTGTCTCACAAATTATATATGATTGTGTTTTCTCTACTTCTTTAAGGTATCTGTATTGCATTAGTTTTGCTAGGTACAATACAAAAGAAGAATTGAAGAATGGAGCTACCAAAACGTATGCATAGAGAAGCAATGGTGTAAAATCCTAAGTGCTGAAGTGCTAGCTGTTTAGACATATCCCAAGAGATTCTTTTTAAAACATTCTCTTTACCAACTGTGAGAAAATTGAAATCAAACATGAACAGCTCCATATAGTGCTTGGGCTTATGTGAAAATAAACAAAGTTACAAACAATATTTAGGTAACTATGTGCAGGTTACACACCGTGAAGAATATTGATGACCTCATCTATGTATCCCTGGTGAACAAGACAGTGGCCAGATCAGAGTAGGTATGACATAAATGTTTTCACGTAGGGGTCTTTGCACTTGGTCTTCCTCTGCAGGGGGAGTGCTTGCTCCAGACAGTCCAGAGGGCCATGGGACTCTTCATGTGTCACTCCGTGGTTTAGCCCCAAGCCCTGCAATACCTTTCCAGCTGAAATGTTCTTGGTGAGCACTCTCTATGTAGGCATGAAATGGTTAGCCATTAAAACACTAGGCAGCCGCAGGTAATGGCTTATGTTGGTGGCAACACAAAAGAAGAAATATAAAGTCAATGTCTTTTTGACATAAGGGGAAATCTTTGCAAGTAGTATTTAACGAAAAAGGAATTATCTTCTTAAAAATAGGTAGAGGTAGCCCATTTAACATTTATCCTGCCACAGCATGGTGAGCAGTCATGAATAGCTGAAGTGGGCAGTCATAAAAAGCAAGCATAGGAAGAGAATGTACCATTGAGAATGAATCTGTGCAGTAATCACTTAGAAAATACAGTAGCCTGAAGCAGAGAACTACATTTGATGAATACCTACTGAAAATATGAAGTCTGACCAATTATAAATGGATAAACTGCCAACTCTAACAGTTAGAATAAGAGCCTCACAATAATGACGTGACTTCCAAAGTAGACCTGCATGGAACATAGAAGATAATCTATGAGTGACATAAAGCTAGGATGGGAGAGGGGGGGAAAGGTTCATCCCATTAACTAGGTTTGATAAGGTTTTTTTTTTTTTTTTATTTCCGTGTTAGGAGAGGTTGGATCTGATACCAGAATTGTGCTCGGTAATATATATAGTCGGTTGGACATGTGAGCATGTGTATTTGGAAGTTGGTAAATTTCACATAAGTTGTTGCACACTGTCAGTTTATACTTCATCTAATCCTTAAAAAAGAAAGTCAAGTTTCAAGTTAATAGGATCGCTTCAAGTGTTAAAGATATTGAACAGACTCGTTAGACTCAAATTCAGGCTGTCAGTCAGATTTTGCTGTTGGGAAGGAGCAGATATTGTAAGCAGCAATGCTCACTGAATGATGCTTATTCAAGTGTAATTCCTGCTTGTGTATGCAGGATGACTCATAACAGAGGCCATCATAGAGGAGGGGTGACCATCACTAAACTCAACGATGTGTCCCTCACTCTTTTATCATCCTTTGCCTCAAAGCATCAAAAAAAGATGTGTGTTACCTCTACTCCATCCCCCTTCTGCTATTCTTTAATGACTATTCTCCTTCAGAACTACCCTGGATGGTAACCTAATTTCCCTCTGGGACACATATTGGGCACAAAGGAAAGGGGAGAATTCTGAGTGTGGTTGCCTGCTGGTCCTTTACCTTCTGGCCCTTTCTCCCTGGCCTGTCATCAGTGCAGGCCCAGTAGGTACTGTGGACTCAGAGATAAAATGCTTTCCATGGTTGAGGCTAGAAAGCTGGTTAGAAGTCCTATAGCTCATGGGAAGAATCTCCACTGTCAATAGGAAAACTTCCTCTCTCTCATCCTCCCTCTTAGGACTCCAAGTAAAAAATGCAGCTTGTGGGGCTGCAAAGACAGCAAGTTCAACATGACTGGCAAAAATTTGGTCTGCCTCTGGCTCTGATTCTGCAGAATAACAGCTCTGCAGTAAATGAGGCACCGTGCCAGAGAGACCAGCCAGAAGAATTTCCAGTTGGGAGTGGGGGTGGGGAGACCTTTCCAGTAGGCAATAGTGCAAGGCCTGCAAAGGAAGCAGGACTGCTGCAGCCCTTCTCTCTGGAGCCCACTGCTTTCCCCTTGGCAAACACCCACCTGTCTCAGAAGCCCTAGCTCCTGACCGGGCATCCCCCTCTCAGTTTTTCTAGCACGAGTGGAGAAGGGTTTCTCACAGTTGTTACCATCTTCCAGGTATTAATCAGTTTTTAAGGTAGTTAAAAAAAGAACCCCACGTTCCCCCTACTGTGGTCCTCCCAGCCTAACCACAGGGCCTTACACATAGGAGACTGGTCCTTGGACCAGTGGTGGCTGGTGAAACCACCCTTTGTGATACCCCTTCTAAAATATTCCCTGCCTCAAAAGGATTTCTAGTCCCCAAGTTCACAATTCAGTGGCTTCTCTGAGTGCTCTCCAGTGGTTTTCTGCTTGGCTGAAAGCTGGAACAACCACCAAGAGAGGGAAGTGCTGTTTCCCCACTTTATGCACCCTATTTTCAGAACTGTGCCGTGCCAGAAAATATTTGGACATTAGCTAATAGGTAACATATATTGTGTGTGTTGTTGTTGCTGTTGTTGTGTTTTCCTGAAGCTTGTGAGATTTTGGCAGTGTTTGCCATATAGACACGACAATATTGTCAGGGCTTTATCTTTTAATGTCAAGACCTTTCTCTTGAGAGCTAGTTCTGATATGGGAAAAACTATAGCATCTGAAAATCTGAGTGGAGGAAGGAACCAGAACAAAGAGTGTAAAAGGCTATTTTCTTTAAAACCAGCTACACTTGTTTCCTTATTTCTACACAAGTTAATCATCCAATTAATTGCTTATCCTTAGATTATTTTCTTGCTAAGATAACTACCATTTTTAAAAAACACTATTCAGATAATTTGGAAAAATTCCAACATACAAAAATGAGAAAATTTTATTGCACATAAGTCAACTAATATTTCTTATATTCCTACTTATACCTTTAGCATTCTTGCCTTTTAAAAATTTTGTCCTTGACTTTTACATGATTATGATAGGCTTTTTCAGCATCTTTATTGCTGTTTTTTTTATATATGAGTTAAGGCTGTTTCAGGTTACAAGATAGATTTTCTACCAGTTTCCTTATTCTTAAATAATGTCCTCTGCTTAACCATTTCCAAGGAAACTGAATAAATGTGTTAATCCATAATCATCTAGCATTACCAGTTCTATTCAAATTTTAATGCACACTAAATTTTCTCCTTGTGAAAATGACTCATTTCTGTATACTTTACTGCTGAGATTGTATAATTAAGGCAAAGCTAACTCATCCAATTAAGTGCTGGGTCCTCAGGATAAACTAGGCAAGCACGTGCAAGGCTCTTTCTACCTTGCACATGGGTGTAGTAACTATTCTCTGATTGGGGTTGGAAATTCATGGCTCCTGAATACATTTGAGTGACTGAGTATTTAATTTAACCAGGAGTGCTGCAAGTCAGATTCTGCCTCTGTCTAGCTGTGCTGTGGAACCCCAAGAAACTCACTGGGACTCTCTGGGCTCAGTTATCTCCTGTGTAAAGAATGGGCTGTCATCGTGGAGCCCATCCATTTTTAATAACCTGATGAAAGCGATGGACCACCACGAGAAACATTCTCATAGCCATAAATTTTCTAGACAATTTTAGAAATTCATGTACCCCAAATTAAGGATATCCACACTAGAACATAAAGTTCATTCTATTCCTCACATTCAATAATGTTAAGTCTTGCTAGCTGCTACTGGGAAAGGTCTCTCACACTTTCTTAGTCTATTCACAGGGTTGGTGGCTGCGGGTGACAAATGAGCTACCTTGTATCCATGGCAACTTTGAGTAGTATCAACTAGTGTGTAAAGAGGATGCTTGAGGTCTCTACATAAGATATAAATGTGGGTAACAAAGGAATGGGCCTATTATTGGTTTGGTGGGTTTACTGAGTTTCACTGGCTTTTGCATCATGTGAAAGTTTTCTGGAGACCACAATGAGATAATTAATGAGAAAGTCCCTTAGAAACTAGAAAGTGCTTTACAAATATAGCAGTTGTTTTCTTCTTAATTTTTATGACATACATTTTTACTATAAAGAGCACACAATTTTTCAATGGCAATATACCTATATACCCAATTTTGACTAAACTTATTAACTAAGCTGGTGGATCTAGGGAAAAATAATCAACTATAAATAAAAGTTACTAAGAGTTTTTGAAGAAACATTAAATTTGTAACAATATGTCTTCTTTGACTTTTCCCTTTCTTTTACTCTCAACTTTCCTTCCTACCTTAAACATTTCTTGACCCCCTGACATGTCAGACACTGCCCTGGGAGCTACAGTACAAGGCAGGTGCTATTTAATTCCACAGTGCATGAGTTAGGCTATACAATTGCTGTTAAAAAAGGTCTAACATTTGGCGATTTTATCTAGTTCCATCTGTAAATATACTGCGTAGCCCATGCTACAAACATCAATTGAGGGCCTATTTCCTGCCAGGTGCTGAACCAAATGCATGTGGACTTTGCTCTCAAGCAGTTCATGTTGTTTTGGAGGGAGACTGGCATGCAAACTAACAATCACAGGGCAGCACGCTACCTTCTGTATCAGCCTGCAAAGGTGGGATGGACCAGGGGCATGGAGGGCAGGAGGAGTCAAGCTACAGTGTTTCCATGTACACCATAAAAAAGTTATAGGACTCCAGAGACATTAACAAATCTTCAAGAGTATGTTGTTCAGCCTCTTCATTTTACAAATGAGAAAGTTGAATGTCTAAGAGCAAGAGTGACTTGCAAGAGGTTGCATAGTCAGTTAATGCAGAACTAGAACTCAAGTCACTCTACAGCATGCATTCTCAGCAGGGGAGATACTACCCCTAGTAAGGTGGAAATTGATTCTTGGGGGCCAAAAACTTTTTGGAATTATGATAGTTACCTCCAGTCTTAGTTTGTTTGTGCTGCTGTAACAAAGTACCTGAGACTGGGTATTATATCAATAATAAAAATTGTTTTCTCATCTCACAGTTCTGGAGGCTAAAAGTCTAAGATCAAGGTGCCAGCAGGTTTGGTGTCTGGTGAGGGCTGCTCTCTGCTTCCAAGACAGCGCCTTGTTGCTGCGTCCTCCAGAGGGAGAGATACTGGGTCCTTGCATGGCAGAAGAGCAGAAGACGGTGAACCTATTCCCTCAAGCCTTTTTATAAGGGCCCTAATCCCATCCATGAGGGCTCCACCCCCATACTTCTTAAAGTCCACACCTCTTACTCCTGGTACCTTGGCAATTAAGTTTCAACATGAATTTTGTAGTGGACAAAACATTGAAACCATAGCATCTCCAAAGAGCCATAGTACATAAATAGATACATAGTGTATCTGTGGTATTAAATTTTCATGGGATGAAGGGATTATTAAGAAAAAAGAAATTCTTGCAGGGCTTCTTGTGGGGTGGGGGCAGTAATTTTATAAAAGTTGGAGAAACACTGCTGTCTAGCCAGGACACTGTTCCTTCTGTGTTGATACCTCATCTTTACTTCATGGTCCTGGATGTTATTTTATTTATTGTTTAGCCTTTTTTCTTACCGTCTCCTCATTGTCTCTCCTTTTCTTTTTTTTCAGTCGTTTCTTCCTTCCATCCAACCACTACGATCTATGAAGGCTAATTGGTTTTCAGTGGACTACGTACTTTAGGCACTATGCACTCCAACATGTCTTCTGTGTTGATACCTCATCTTTACTTCATGGTCCTGGATGTTATTTTATTTATTGTTTAGCCTTTTTTCTTACCGTCTCCTCATTGTCTCTCCTTTTCTTTTTTTTCAGTCGTTTCTTCCTTCCATCCAACCACTACGATCTATGAAGGCTAATTGGTTTTCAGTGGACTACGTACTTTAGGCACTATGCACTCCAACATGTGAAATAGGAAACAGAATCTCTCAACTTTAATTTTTCTCCAAAAAAAAAAAAAAAAAAATCCTTATTTAAAAATCTAATTCATAAAGGCATCCTTATTTTTTTTTTACTGGAAAAATCTTTTATGGTTAGTTTTCTGTGTGTGTGTGTGCTTGTAGTAACAGACATTAACGAGCAATGAGCATTTACTATGTGCTTGGCACTAGTGTTTGCTTTATGTGGGTTACCTCATAATCCTCATATCAACCCTATGAAGTAGATGTGATTATTATTTTAATTTTACAAACAAGGGAATTGAGGTACCAAAAATATTCAGTCACACACCTAACAGTCAGGCCCACATATCTAATAAGTGGCAGATTCAGAATCTGCATGCACCCTGGCAGCCTGGCTGTAGAGCACAGGCTTTCCCCTCTACACCATACTGATGGTTATTACCCATACCTGGAGGCTCTCCAGGGGGCTGCACAGATGAGTTCTTGTTTCCCTGGTAAGGTAATGTGAGGAGCTATGACCCAACTTCTGCAGTCATCTGTATGTGCATTTCCAGGAGCTTGGGAAATTCAGGGAGTTGGAATGGCAGGGAGGAGTGACAACAGCCCCCATGCAGCAGAGGAATTAAGAATTCTGAAGAACACAGGTGAAGCCATGCTGGGAAGTGATGGGTTGTGCTCCAAAGGCCATGAGTCAAGAGTGGTTATGGGAGTCAGAAATGTTCAAGCATGCCTAATGCTGAACTAGCTCCCACAAGTAACTCCTCACAGAAGGCCTGTTCCCTAAATCCCAGTGAGATGAAATGCTGGAACGTTGAAGACCCCTATCTCCCAGACCAGGGGCTGCCCAAGGCCCTAGTAGTGTCCATTAAAAGCAGTGTGTCAGTTAGGGTCTCAGAGAGGCAGACAGCAAGACACAATCAGATATGCAAGAGGCATAATGGGAGAAACACCTGCGAAGGATAAAGGTTTAGGGAGCATGAGCAGGAGAGAGGGTCCTCAGCCTATGGTGCAATCTGACTCTCTCTCATGAATGGAGAGAGAAAAGGAAAGTCAGCCATGCTGACTGTTCAGCTTTCTTGAACATGACAAACTTGCTTCTGCCTCAGGCCCTTTGCACTTGCCTGGCACTGCATTTTTCTACATGTCCATAAGTCCTCTCTCTTCTCTTCTGTAGGTCTCTATGCAGAATTCACTGACAACACAGAGACCTTTCCTGACACATTTGTTACCTTGTCATCCTGTCAATCTTTACTTTCTTTTTTTTTTTTTTTTAATTTTCACTAGGCAGTAGTATTGGTCATAATAATAATGTAAATAATATAATAATATAATGAGTCAGATATTTTACACAATGCACTATTTCTAATTCTTACAACAACCAAAAAAGGGAGATGGTGGTAGGTGCCATGAAGTCACTGGAGGTTACATAGCATGCCTGTCATAACTCAGCAGGTGTATGACTGAGCCATGATTTGAGCCCAGTCAGTCCCATTTGACAAGTCCTTCATCTTTCTACCATTTCTGTCCAAAAAATGGAGGGTGTAAGATCTTATACTTTGAAGTCCTTAATAACATGCAGCTCACTTTTGGTGTACATTAAAAAACTGAGACGTGATCTGGTTACTTCTGTTTGGTGTTAAGGCTTCCAATGGAAAGGAATGTAGAGGGGAGAAAGCAGAAATTCCTACATAAAGAACATTAACACTCCTCTGTCCAAACCAAATGTAATAAAATGAAATTAAATACCCATTTGTCTCTCAATCTTTTTTTGTGGAAAAGTAAAAGTAATTATGAAACACTGAGTCCAAAAAATCCCTGGAGAACTTTGCATATCTCAGTATTTTGTGTCAAATCTTTTGTGTGACCTCAAAAGCCCAATGATCATTTCATGTAGAAAGCAGGAGAGAGCAGTGGGATCTAGTCATCTGCATGACTGTGAGCTGGCCTCTGATGTGTCTAGATCTCAGTGGTTATCATTAACTAGGTGGTCAATGGTCAGGGAACACTGCTTTGGATGCTTGTGAAGTGAGGAAAGGAAGCACTTTTTTTTTTTTCCTTTTTGTCTTTTTTCATGTCCAGCAAAGGACCGCAACCCTCAGTGTCGCGCCCGTACCGGACCGGGACCGGCAACGGGATCGCAACCCTCGGTGCTGCGCCCACACCTTGCTCAGCCAGTGAGCGGGAACCGGTCTGTATGTGGGATCCGAACCCTCGGCGAGAGGGTCACCGCTCTCCCAAGCGGCGCACTGTAGCAGTGCGCCACCGGGCCGGCCCTATTACCAATCCCAAATCAACTTGTTTCGTGTCAACAGAATGCTGCTCCACGTCCTGCTGTGTGCCTCCACCTTCTTGTTTGCTTGGAAAGAGAGATTTCAGCTACTGATGTGATAAAATGCCTCTGCTTTCCACTCCAGATTATTGGGACATGCATGTTTGCTGTGCAGCAAACATAGCTTTCAGGGTCACAGTCATATTTTCCAATGAGAGCTCGCAGAGTTGGGCCGGTCCGGCGCGTTTCACTCCCAATCTTTACTTTCATGCCCTGATTTGCATTTCTCCATGGTGTTTATCACGATGGCATGATAGTACGGAAGGTCCCTGACTTAACGACGGTTTGACTAAATGATTTTTCGACTTTATGATGGTACAAAGATACATATTCAGTAGAAACTGTACAACCATTCTGTTTTTCACTTCTAGTATTCAGTAAATTACAAGAGATACTCAATACTTTATTATAAAATAGG
>NW_007733142.1:6032-7633 GCF_000696425.1 Galeopterus variegatus | reverse complement strand
ATTTTTCGACTTTATGATGGTACAAAGATACATATTCAGTAGAAACTGTACAACCATTCTGTTTTTCACTTCTAGTATTCAGTAAATTACAAGAGATACTCAATACTTTATTATAAAATAGGCTTCGTGTTAGATGATTTTGCCCAGCTGTAGGCTAATATAAATGTTCTGAGCTGTTTAAAGTAGGCTAGGCTAAGCTATGACGTTTGGTAGGTTAGCTGTATTAAATGTACTTTTGACTTGTATTTTCAACTTACCAGGGTTTATCAGGACATAACCCAATTGTAAATCAATGAGCATCTGTATATATCATTACACTTGTTTATTTATTCATTATCTATCTCCCAGCATGGGAATATAAGCTCTAAGAGCACAGAGAATTTGTTTTCTTCACTGCTGTCTCCCAACCACCTCAAACATATGTAGCACATAAAAGGTACTCAATACACATTTATGGAATAAACAAATAATAAATGAGTATCTGGGCAACGTGATTACTGTCTCATTAGTTATTTAGGATAAGCAGGCACTGGCAAGGGAGTAGAGGGCTTGTGGAACAGCATAGCAGTCCCATTTATTCTCCTGGAGACACCTGAGGCTTCCCTGGCCCTTGGAGGTACAGAATATGACATGCTGGCTTTAGATACCTCCAATACATTGATATACATCCTGGTGGGGTGGGTCATGCGGATGGCTGGGAAGAGGAAGTTGGGAGAGAATTATGCTATGGAACAAAGCAGGCTCAGAGTAGACATCACATACTATTAATGAACTAAAGATTTAGGATCGCTGAGACTGTTGGGTGGAATTTGCATACTTCCCTGAATAACTTTTGCTTTATATTATACAAGCAAACATATTTTATTATTCCTGAAGCTTTCCCTTTCTGTTAAAGTTTCAATCACTTTCAAGATGAATCTACAATATTTATATTGCCATTTCTTATTTTAAACAATGAAACACATATTTTACTCTCAGTTGTACAAAATATTAGCAGTAGCTGAGAGCAGCACGGACTTAAATTATGTAAGAAGTAGCAAAGTCACCTTTTCCTGAGAAAAAGCTATTTATAATAAACACTGCCATGTCAGAGGCTAATGAATATATGCTGACTTCACATTTGGAATGTGTATGCCTATCTGTATTTTGGCAAACAGAGGCTACTGACAGTTTAAGAAAAATATTAATTCACCATTTAAAAGATAATCATTAAGCAAAATTACATCAAATTCAAAATGAGTTTAAAATTTGATGACAATTTTTTTCATTAATTCAGTAAGAACCGATCATTTGCTCTACTCATTTTGCTTATTGAAATTTGATCCCATGAGTTATTTTTCAGCTAGCTTCATTCAGTTTTATCATTTTTTTTTTTTTTAGTTAGAGGAGTTACGATTCCCATAGAGGTAATGAAAAGATCAGTGGTTGCCAAGGGTCTGTGGGGGAGGGAGGGATGGATGAATAGGTGGAGCACAGGGGATTTTTAGGGCAGTGAAACAATTCTGTATGACATTGTAGCAGCAGACGCATGACATGATGCAGTTGACAAAGCCCGTAAAATGTACAACACCGTGAACCCTATTGTAAAATAATGGACTTTA
>NW_007733142.1:0-774 GCF_000696425.1 Galeopterus variegatus | reverse complement strand
TCACTGTCCTACCATCAGTCTTTTCTACCTCTTACCCTGTGCTTCTCTCCTATTTCATCGGCTGCCATGGCTTCCATTGCTCTCGTAACCCGCTGACACCCAATTGTCCCTGAAGCTGCAGACCAGTAGTGCCAAATGCTTTCTGAACACCTGTATCATTAAAAAAGAAAAGAAAAGTTTGCTTCTGAAATAACATAGTGCACCTGATAAGTATTCAAAGAAAGTTAAATGCTTTAATAGAATGATAGGCTCTTAAAGTTTTCCTGTGCAACACTGATCCTTTTCAAATGTTCCAGCACCCTACTCAAGGAGCCCCTTGAACTTTTCTATCTTACAGCTAAGGAGGGTCATTTAGCTGAGACCCGTCTGCTAAATCATGAGGGCTTCTCTCCTCTGCCTGACCTGTCCTCTTTTGCAGGCACCAGACGACTCTGCAGGGAGTGTTACGTTGTACTTGTGTATACATGAAAGCCTTTAACTTGAATGTGCTAAGGAACTACAGTGAACAGTTCCCAGTTTCTAACAAAATGCTGATTTTGCTAAATCCCTGACATGAGATCAACCCTAGACAAACGATAGAAGGAAAACACAAAATCTAAAACACCTGAGCTACCTCAGGGGTGGGGAAGAACCGAAGGTTGTGTGGGGTAGACTGTGGCTTTGGGGAGCGGCAGAAGGTATCTGTGAATAGGAAGGAAGCTATCGAGTTCCGCTTTTGCTTTTCTTGCTATTGCCTTGGGCCACCAGAGCCTGCCTGGATTCCTGCAGAAACTC
>NW_007733141.1:115061-116856 GCF_000696425.1 Galeopterus variegatus | reverse complement strand
AGAAGATCTTTGATATTCTGCGTAACTGTAGGGGCCAAGGGAAAACTTCTTTGTTACCCCTGAAGTTTCATTAATAAAGATCACTGACAAATTTAGTTCAATATGAAGAAAAGGCAATACAAATTTTTTTATTTAATGTGCTGGGAAGGGGCCAGACATGGAGGAATCACAAAAGATTTGTAATTTTTCCAATCTCCCAATGGAGTACAAATCTTATATACCAGTCAGTGTTCATGAGAAAGAGCAGGTGGGAGGAGGTAAAAGCCCCAGGACAAGTGGTCTTAGGCCAGGTTTCTCTAAAGTTCTGGGGGCAGGTGTCATCACAGCTGAAAAAGAAAGTCAAAAGTTAAAGTCATCTTGTCTGCAGATGGAGATACTTCAGGTAATTTCACAGCTGCCATCAGAAAGAATAGATAGTACCCAAAGAAAAGGGCACCTCAGAGGAAGCCTGGCTGTTTGCATTTACAGATGGAAATTTCTTTCTACCAAAAAAAAAAAAAAGTCCTCCTAGGTAACCTTGTTTTTTCAGTCTTGCTGAATTACCCATCTTGAGATATTTCAAAGAAATGTATTTCGATCCAAAATATTTTGCTTTCCCACACTACACTCTTAGAAAATATTTTGGAATCCTAAGTGCTGTGGATCAAATATGTCCCCCCAAATCTCACGTATTGGAATGGAAACATTATCTCCAACACTGCTATAAAACAGTGTTAAGAGGGTGGCAAATCCAATTACGGTATCCAAAAGGTGGGGCCTTTTCAGGGGTGATGAGATTGTGAGGACTGTGGCCTTGTGAATGTATTGATCCATTCACAGAATAATGGGCATAGTTCTGATGGCTTTAAAGGTAGAGCAAGAGAGAAGGTTAGCTGTCTGCTACTCAGGGAGTTCTCACTACATGACACCCTGGTTGCTACAGGGCTGTGTAGACAGTTCCAGTCAAGAAGAAGGCTCTTACGGATGTGTTCCCTGGACTTTGTTTCCCAGGCTCTGAAACTGTAAGAAATATGTTTCATTTCTTTATAAATTACCATTTCAGGTACTCTGTTACAAGCAATAGAAACAGACAAATACACCAGGATATAATCAATTAAAAGAACATCTGATTTAATCATTGTACAACAGATAATTTAGATATAGACTTTGTCAGGATTTAATATTCTCAAAATTAATCTAACCATAGAAGGCATAGGATGAAGGTAGGATTTCTGGACAACATTCTGAAGGTATCTCTCTACAGAATCTTAGGCAAGAATAGGGCCCTGTTTTTCTATGTTCTTTCTATCTGGAGTTTTTCTTGTCCAAATGCTATTTTAACTGTACCATATTCTCAGCCAGAGATCTAGTGAATGATGGGGCAAGTAATTTACTGTATCTCTGTCTCCTATCTTACAATCTCTCCTACCTTTTTCTTATGTAGAAACTTAGTTTCTATAGACTGCAACTCAGGCATTAAGCCCAGTTCCCTCAGCAGCAACACTGATGCCCAGCCAGGTACTTTCTAATCTTCTATGCTGAAGTGTTATATCTCTCTCCCTGTACCTCTATTCATGGACAGCCTTCTAATGAATGAAAAGATTGTTTGAAACTGTGATGTTGTTTTTTTACCCAAATGTTATGGTTTTTAGAGCACCATTTTTCACAGCCATTACCTATCTTATTGGACAACTGCTGTTTTCTGTGATTAGCCAAAATGCACCTGAACTTGCTATGCCTATTTGGATATTTTTCGCTATAAGACTCAGACGTCCCTCGTGCACCCAGGCTAATTAACTTCTTTTCACCCTCTCCT
>NW_007733141.1:111414-114038 GCF_000696425.1 Galeopterus variegatus | reverse complement strand
CCTAACTCACGACAGGTTATTGGCTCCATTGCAGTGATTATTGATTTGAGTGGGCATCAGTGTTTGTCACACAGAGAATCTCAAAATGTGTAAAAGCTATGTTAGGGGGGTTATGTAGTGTATTGCCAACACTGCTATGCTTTTAAGAGTAAAAGGAAGTGGAACAGATGTTAAACTTTCAGGACCCCCAGGACACGAGGCATAAACCAGGCAACACTCTAGCTGTTATGTTCCTGGTGCCAGAATCAGGATTATGTTCCTGGTGCCAAAATCAGGGAATGCATTCTTTCATACATTTATTTATTGCTTCTTTGAATGAGTACAATATGCTAGGCAATTTGCTAGGCCTTCAGGCTCCATGGAGGTTAAGGAAGACATTTTGCCTTCGTGGACCTGTAATTTAATGGTAAAAGCAACTGAACAATTTTAAGTATGATGAGGGCTACAAACCAAACGTAGAAATGCAATGGATAAATATAACTGGAAATCTAGCCTAGTTTGGGATCAGGGAAAGAAACTGGGAAAGGGACATTCATAAACTGAAACCTGAAAATGAGTGGGAGTAAGCTAGGTATCAGGTAGTAAAATAATGTATTTGAAGAAAAGAAAAAATGTGTAAAACTGACCCAGATGGAATTAATATTTTCTTCAGTTTGAGAAAAGCTTCTTACTGACTCTAGGCCTCTGAACTTTTCTTATTTACTTTAGAAACTTGTAACTGCAGTTTTTTTCTCTGCCTCTATGACATGTAAATCTTCTCCCAGCCCCTTGCCAGTTTCCAAATAAGAAATATCTTTCTCAAGGACCTGGCAGCCATCCCTTTAAAATGTACTCATCATAGGAGATACCACCCCTATCTTCCAGTCCCTGTGGGAGGGTAGGAGCCTGACTTAAATAGGAATAATTAGCAAACCAAGATGACCTAATAACACTGACTACCTGTCATCTAATGTCCTTCACTACTGGGCTGGACAGTTAGCTCAGTTGGTTAGAGTGCAGCCTTAAAACACCAATGTCAAGGGTTTGGATCCCCTACCACCAGCTACCAAAACAAACAAACAAATAAATACATACATAGATAAATAAATACATACATACATAGATAAATAAATGAATGAATGAATGTATGTACGTATGTCAGTCCTTTGGTACTTTCCCATTAGCTCCCTCCAGCTTTAAAATTTCTCCTGCCTTGTGTTTCAGCTGAGTAGAGTTCAACCTCTTTCTCTATTGCAATAATCTCTCTCCCCTGCTGAAAAAGTATTAAATAAAGTCTCCCTTGCCTGTTTAACTCCCTCTGGTGAAGTTTTTTTTTGATAAAACTCAACTAAAAATTGACAATGTGGCACATTTGAGAAAAAGAAGGATGACCAGTATGGTTAGAGAATAGATAATAAAAAGGAGTGTTAGTTTTTATGTTGCTGGAAAGGGCAGAGCAACTTTCATTTAGTAAGACAAATATTCATGAGTTGCAAAACCCCTCCCCCAGGCTTAGTTTACTGTAGTTGTAAAAATTAAGCCAAAGATTAACCTTAAGACCCCTTTAGGAATTTCTACATATGCACAAAGCTTCAAGGTGACCACTACAATGACTCTCCTGGGTCAATGATGGTGAACACCACCTACTGCCATCTTGGACCTACTGAGCATGCACTCACGATGCAACCAGGAAGAACAGAATGGACCACCTCCAGTGATGCTGGCCTGTACCCCTTAACTCCTCTCCTTATAGAAGACCTTGAACAGTTTCTCTCAGGGGGCTAGCTTTACTATACTACCCCCTTATGCATAATTCTACCTCCTCTTTTAATAAAGCATTGCTTACTTACTGCTGGGTACATTGTTTATTTCTATGACTTTGGAACCCAAGATCCTAATTCAGTCACCAGTGAAAACTGAAAAGCTTTGGGCACCAGAGAAGACTCTAGCTGCAGGAAGCAAGTGGACACTGGGACTATTTTGCTCCCATGTCTCCGCTGCTGGTAAGTCTCTCCTTGGAGTCAGTCCCCAGGCTAAATTCTGATGAGACAATGCTTTATTCTCATTTATTCTCCTCCTCCCCACCTTTTCTTCCTCTTCAAAGTGCCTACTGAACAGCTACAGCTTAAATTCCTCTCAACCTGTGAGAAGCATGCTTCCTCTGTCTGGCAATGGCTTGCCTTGATGGGTAACTAGCAGAGATGGGAAGGCCAGTCCTACACCATGAAGATCTTGCTTGAGCAAATTTCCCCTGACGGGATTCATGACAGTGGTGGGGATTCATTGTGACTAGAAGTAAGTCTGGAACCTACTAAAATTCTTAACCTTTCTCTGATTTTCTGAGCTCTCTGCTGCTTTTTTGGTTGGATTGTATCTGCTACTATGTAAGTGCACCCTGGAGGGCTTCCGACTATGCTTTGTTTCTCTGATTTAAATCTAAGTGGCACTTTTCTTCTTTGTGCCAACAACAGTGGGGAGAACTGCATTTATCAATTACTGTGTAAGTGGAATAGGTTGGCCATACCGATCGGGACTAGGATAAACTGGACCCCACTTTGTTCGCTTGGTTAGACATTTAGTTGAGTACTGGTAATTTAAATAAACCTTCCAATCCTTGCACCAATTTTTGGACTTTTGAATCATTT
>NW_007733141.1:109781-110667 GCF_000696425.1 Galeopterus variegatus | reverse complement strand
TACTGGTAATTTAAATAAACCTTCCAATCCTTGCACCAATTTTTGGACTTTTGAATCATTTATTTAGTCCAAGAAGGCAAGCTGAGCCTGGTCTGTTGGTAACAATCTAAGAAATAAACATTTGGTCTTTCTTTACTACCAGGCTTCACTTGATCAACAATATAAATTTTCATCTGCATACAAAATGCCTCTACTTAACTTTTAACTTCTGACTTTCTTTTGTCACCTGTGACAACACGTACCCCTGGAGCTTCAGAGAAACCTGGCCTCAAGCCATTGTTCTAGGGCTTGTCCCTCCTCCCCCCAACTCCTCAGTCTCATGAACAGTGGTATGTAGCATTGGACCCCCACTGGAAATTGGGACATTACTCTCTTGTGATTCCCCCGTGCTTTGCTCCATCCCAGCATGTTAAATAATTTGTTGTGTCTTTTCTTCATATTGATCTAAATATGTCAGTGATTTTTATTAATGAACTTCAGGCATGAATGGAAAGTTTTCCCTTGATGCCTACAGTAATTAAGTAGAATGTGTTTATTACCATAATACAATAGGGAGCTTTTGCTTGTGACATGGAACAGTTAGGCTGTGATTCTCAACCCTAGCCTCACATGAGAACCACAGGGTGAAACTTTTTAAATACTGCAGAGCATGAGTCACATCTATAGAGATACAAATTGAATTGTTCTGTGGTAGAGCTAGAGTATCAACATTTATATGTTCTCAGGGGAATCTAGTGTGCACTAGGGGCTGTGAACAACTGATTAAAGGTAGAGTCTATGCATGATAATCCTTCCTATGTTTATTTATTAAGAAGGCACTTTACCCACCTCTCACATGGCTTTGTAGAAGGATCTTCTGCTCTGGTTCTAATCTGGTAGTAATGGG
>NW_007733141.1:107807-109033 GCF_000696425.1 Galeopterus variegatus | reverse complement strand
AAGCAATAGTATTTCTCATTGAAGTCTAGCCTAGTTTATTAAACTTCTATAAGTTATTTATTGCCAAAGTCCCTGTAAGTAATAACATACTCTTTGCCAGCATTATTCCATCTAGATAGATTTCTCCCATTTAGATGAGATGAATGCTTTAGAAGATTTGTTATCCTGGAACTCTTGGTCAAATATCATATTGATTTTACCTACTGCAATATCATTGCATAATTTTGCCTATATCAAGACAATTCTGCCTAAATCAACTCATGCACTTTGTGTGAGATAGACAAAATGTAAAAATAATTAAACAATATAATACAATTAATAACAGTATTGGTAATGTTTGAATTATCAATACTAATAATTTTGTGGAAAAGCACAATATTTCATCCCCAAAATATATTTCTTTGATGTATCTCAATATGGGTGATTTAGCAAGATTGAAACAACGAGATTAGCTAGAAGGATTTTTGTGTGCATGAAAAGAAATTTATATATGTAAATGCAAACAGCCAGGCTTATTCTGAGGTGCCCTTTTCTTTGGCTACTGTCTATTCTTTCTAAGGGCAATTACCTGAAGTAATTACCTAAAGTGAAATTACCTAAAGTATCTTCATATGCATACAAAATGTATCTACTTAACTTTAACTTCTGACTTCTGTCACCTGTGATGACACCACCCCGCAGAGCTTCAGAGACACCTGGCCTCAGGCCACTGTTCTGGGGCTCGCACCTCCCCCCACCTGCTCCTTTTCATAAAAACTGGTATTTAAGATTTGTACCCCATTGAGTACAGGTGCTCTCCTTTAATTCTTACATTATTTTTTATTGCTATTTGTTTTCTTCTCAGAACTCATTTATAAATATACATTTATTTATTTGTTTCTTTACTTAATACCCATTTCCCTACTAGAAAACCAGCTCCATGGAGCCAGGAAGCAAATCATTTTGTTCACCAGTGTGCCTAGCAAAATGCCTGGATACAAAGATGTTTATAAAGTAGGTATGAAACGAAGATTAATGTGACAATAAGTTGATAAATGTAATCAAAGTGTTCAAATATACGCACATACACTCAAAAAGATAAGGGTGAGAATTGAGAGTCATTAAGAAATTATCAGTATAATGTGCAAATATATGTGTACTTTTAAAATTATGATTGTCATTTTCCTGACCAGAAGAGTTAAACCCGATTTTTGTATGCATTTAAGTGCCTTCGGGGTAACAGGTCA